>NW_027310410.1:7500-20000 GCF_047496795.1 Chiloscyllium punctatum
CGGCCTCTGACTGACTCTCAGAATGGACGGAAAGAGCCGGGTAAGCCTTTCAAAAGATTCGACCACGTGCCGAAAACTTTAGACTTCCGTGAGCTCTCCGGCTTGCACCGAGACCCGAAGTCGACGTGCGAAGCACCACGGGACCCCTTTCGCCTGCAGGTCCCGAGCCGCCTTTATTTGCTGTTACGAGCATCGTGTGCCCCATACCTGCGTGACGAGCACCGCAGGGCGGCAGAGCCATCGCACTTGGCCGGGTGGCAGAGGAGGACCCGACTATTCACAGATAGCGGCCCAACGACTCCCAGAGCCGGTCGTGCGGCGCGCGAGGTCTGCTCTCTTCACAAGAGGCTTTATTAGGGAGTGCTAAGGCAAGGTTCTGTGCCCTCCACCCTCATCGCAACACCCATGGGAGCCTCCGGTCGTCAATAGACCGCCGCACCGGCCTCTGACTGACTCTCAGAATGGACGGAAAGAGCCGGGTAAGCCTTTCAAAAGATTCGACCACGTGCCGAAAACTTTAGACTTCCGTGAGCTCTCCGGCTTGCACCGAGACCCGAAGTCGACGTGCGAAGCACCACGGGACCCCTTTCGCCTGCAGGTCCCGAGCCGCCTTTATTTGCTGTTACGAGCATCGTGTGCCCCATACCTGCGTGACGAGCACCGCAGGGCGGCAGAGCCATCGCACTTGGCCGGGTGGCAGAGGAGGACCAGACTATTCACAGATAGCGGCCCAACGACTCCCAGAGCCGGTCGTGCGGCGCGCGAGGTCTGCTCTCTTCACAAGAGGCTTTATTAGGGAGTGCTAAGGCAAGGTTCTGTGCCCTCCACCCTCATCGCAACACCCATGGGAGCCTCCGGTCGTCAATAGACCGCCGCACCGGCCTCTGACTGACTCTCAGAATGGACGGAAAGAGCCGGGTAAGCCTTTCAAAAGATTCGACCACGTGCCGAAAACTTTAGACTTCCGTGAGCTCTCCGGCTTGCACCGAGACCCGAAGTCGACGTGCGAAGCACCACGGGACCCCTTTCGCCTGCAGGTCCCGAGCCGCCTTTATTTGCTGTTACGAGCATCGTGTGCCCCATACCTGCGTGACGAGCACCGCAGGGCGGCAGAGCCATCGCACTTGGCCGGGTGGCAGAGGAGGACCCGACTATTCACAGATAGCGGCCCAACGACTCCCAGAGCCGGTCGTGCGGCGCGCGAGGTCTGCTCTCTTCACAAGAGGCTTTATTAGGGAGTGCTAAGGCAAGGTTCTGTGCCCTCCACCCTCATCGCAACACCCATGGGAGCCTCCGGTCGTCAATAGACCGCCGCACCGGCCTCTGACTGACTCTCAGAATGGACGGAAAGAGCCGGGTAAGCCTTTCAAAAGATTCGACCACGTGCCGAAAACTTTAGACTTCCGTGAGCTCTCCGGCTTGCACCGAGACCCGAAGTCGACGTGCTAAGCACCACGGGACCCCTTTCGCCTGCAGGTCCCGAGCCGCCTTTATTTGCTGTTACGAGCATCGTGTGCCCCATACCTGCGTGACGAGCACCGCAGGGCGGCAGAGCCATCGCACTTGGCCGGGTGGCAGAGGAGGACCAGACTATTCACAGATAGCGGCCCAACGACTCCCAGAGCCGGTCGTGCGGCGCGCGAGGTCTGCTCTCATCACAAGAGGCTTTAGGGAGTGCTCAGGCAAGGGTCAGCCCGCAGCCTTCCTGGCAACACCCAGGGGAACCAGGCCACTCGCGTCTCTCGCCTTCATTTTCGACACGAGCGCCTGCGGAGGGCCACCACCCCCTCCGATTGTCAAGAGACCTCCGCACCGGCCTCTGACTTACTCTCAGAATGGACGGAAAGAGCCGGGTAAGCCTTTGAAAAGATTCGACCACGTGCCGAAAACTTTAGACTTCCGTGAGCTCTCCGGCTTGCACCGAGACCCGAAGTCGACGTGCTTAGCACCACGGGACCCCTTTCGCCTGCAGGTCCCGAGCCGCCTTTTATTTTTGTTACGAGTATCGTGTTCCCCAAACCTGGGTGACGAGCACCGCAGGGCGGCAGAGCCATCGCGCTTGTCCGGGTGGCAGAGGAGGACCAGACTATTCACAAATAGCGGCCCAACGACTCCCAGAGCCGGTCGTGCGGCAGGCGAGGTCTGCTCTCATCACAAGAGGCTTTAGGGAGTGCTCAGGCAACGGTCAGCCCGCAGCCTTCTTGGCAACACCCAAGGGAACCAGGCCACTCGCGTCTCTCGCCTTCATTTTGGACACGAGCGCCTGTGGAGGGACGGCCGGAGTCAACGTGGGGTTTGCCCGCCCTCCAATAGTGTCAAAAGACCGCCGCACAAGTCTCTGACTGACTCTTAGAACAGACAGAAAGAGTTTGTCAAATCTGTCAAAAAATTGACAAAGTGTCAAAAATTCGACTTCCAAGAGCTCTCCGGCATGCACTCATACCTGTCATTAAAGTGCTATGCCCGTGGAACCGTTTTTCGGATGCCTTTCAGAACGGTCCCGCGCCGCCATTTTGTTCTAAAAATCGTGTTCCCATATATCTCCGGGTACCCCGCCAACCTCACTGCGGAAAAACTACAAGTGGCACTGAATGGGTCTGAATTCCAAATTTGACTGCATCGGTCTGGAACTCGGTCCGGTCAAAACCGTTTGGATTTTTCTCGGTCCGGACTTCCGCGACAGACAAAGTTAAAGTTTTCGGGCTGCAGGCACAAAACGACAGCTGGCCATTTGCCGGGCTCAATTCACCCAATTCCTCCGGCACTTCGGAGCACATGTTCGGTGTAAGTTTGCGAATCTTTCCCGATGCTGCAGCATTTTCCTCCGCTGACACTTAGAATATTTTTCACACTTTGCTGAAAATTTTTCTAAGTGTTTTTTTCCAAGTTTTCCTGGTTACTGATTTCTTCTTTTTAAACATTTTTCTAAGTTTTTCTGGTTACTGATTTCTTCTTTTTAAACATTTTTCGCAGTTTGTCTGGTTACTGATTTCTTCTTTTTAAACATTTTTCGCCGTTTTTCTGGTTACTGATTTCTTCTTTTTAAACATTTTTCGCCGTTTTTCTGGTTACTGATTTCTTCTTTTTAAACATTTTTCTAAGTTTTTCTGGTTACTCATTTCTTCTTTTTAAACATTTTTCTAAGTTTTTCTGGTTACTGATTTCTTCTTTTTAAACATTTTTCTAAGTTTTTCTGGTTACTCATTTCTTCTTTTTAAACATTTTTCTAAGTTTTTCTGGTTACTCACTTCTTCTTTTTAAACATTTTTCGCCGTTTTTCTGGTTACTGATTTCTTCTTTTTAAACATTTTTCTAAGTTTTTCTGGTTACTCATTTCTTCTTTTTAAACATTTTTCTAAGTTTTTCTGGTTACTCATTTCTTCTTTTTAAACATTTTTCTAAGTTTTTCTGGTTACTGATTTCTTCTTTTTAAACATTTTTCTAAGTTTTTCTGGTTACTGATTTCTTCTTTTTAAACATTTTTCTAAGTTTTCCTGGTTACTCATTTCTTCTTTTTAAACATTTTTCTAAGTTTTCCTGGTTACTCATTTCTTCTTTTTAAACATTTTTCTAAGTTTTCCTGGTTACTGATTTCTTCTTTTTAAACATTTTTCGCAGTTTTTCTGGTTACTGATTTCTTCTTTTTAAACATTTTTTCGCAGTTTGTCTGGTTACTGATTTCTTCTTTTTAAACATTTTTCGCCGTTTTTCTGGTTACTGATTTCTTCTTTTTAAACATTTTTCGCCGTTTTTCTGGTTACTGATTTCTTCTTTTTAAGCATTTTTCTAAGTTTTTCTGGTTACTCATTTCTTCTTTTTAAACATTTTTCTAAGTTTTTCTGGTTACTGATTTCTTCTTTTTAAACATTTTTCTAAGTTTTTCTGGTTACTCATTTCTTCTTTTTAAACATTTTTCTAAGTTTTTCTGGTTACTCACTTCTTCTTTTTAAACATTTTTCTAAGTTTTTCTGGTTACTGATTTCTTCTTTTTAAACATTTTTCGCCGTTTTTCTGGTTACTGATTTCTTCTTTTTAAACATTTTTCTAAGTTTTTCTGGTTACTCATTTCTTCTTTTTAAACATTTTTCTAAGTTTTTCTGGTTACTGATTTCTTCTTTTTAAACATTTTTCTAAGTTTTCCTGGTTACTGATTTCTTCTTTTTAAACATTTTTCGCAGTTTTTCTGGTTACTGATTTCTTCTTTTTAAACATTTTTCTAAGTTTTCCTGGTTACTGATTTCTTCTTTTTAAACATTTTTCGCAGTTTTTCTGGTTACTGATTTCTTCTTTTTAAACATTTTTCTAAGTTTTTCTGGTTACTGATTTCTTCTTTTTAAACATTTTTCTAAGTTTTTCTGGTTACTCACTTCTTCTTTTTAAACATTTTTCTAAGTTTTCCTGGTTACTGATTTCTTCTTTTTAAACATTTTTCGCAGTTTGTCTGGTTACTGATTTCTTCTTTTTAAACATTTTTCGCAGTTTTTCTGGTTACTGATTTCTTCTTTTTAAACATTTTTCTAAGTTTTTCTGGTTACTCACTTCTTCTTTTATAACATTTTTCTAAGTTTTCCTGGTTACTGATTTCTTCTTTTTAAACATTTTTCTAAGTTTTCCTGGTTACTGATTTCTTCTTTTTAAACATTTTTCTAAGTTTTCCTGGTTACTGATTTCTTCTTTTTAAACATTTTTCTAAGTTTTTCTGGTTACTCATTTCTTCTTTTTAAACATTTTTCGCAGTTTTTCTGGTTACTGATTTCTTCTTTTTAAACATTTTCCTAAGTTTTCCTGGTTACTGATTTCTTCTTTTTAAACATTTTTCTAAGTTTTCCTGGTTACTCATTTCTTCTTTTTGATCATTTTTCTAAGTTTTCCTGGTTACTGATTTCTTCGTTTTGAACATTTTTCTAAGTTTTCCTGGTTACTCACTTCTTCTTTTCAAACATTTTTCTTCGTTTTTCTGTTTACTCATTTAGCACTTTCAGGCACTTTCCCATCATTTCCTCGTTCCCGATTTCACCCTTTAAAACGCTTTCGGGCATTTCCCTAAGTTTTGCGGTTCACTCGTTTGGGACTCACTGACACCTTCTCTAGCTTCCCTGCTCACTTTTTTCGTACTGTTGAGAAAATTCGAACCCTTTCCTTAACTATGCCGGTTACTGACTTCACCGCTTCAGACCCTTGTCCCCGTAATGAAAGATACCATTTCCCACCGTGGGAAATGCACGAAAATCGGACTGAACACGGGGGAGGCTCCCCCCTCGAAGGCGAGACCGTCGGCAGAACCGCCGGGTCAAACCCGGCCGAGCTACCCGGCTTACAAGTCTCAAAGTCGGTATGAGCAGTCACGTCCACCCCCATTCCCTTTTGGACCACTTCCCACGGTTCCAAATGCATGAAAATCGGCCTGTACACGGGGGAGGCACCCGCCTCGAAGACGAGACCGTCGGCAGAACCGCCGGGTCAAACCCGGCTGAGCTACCCGGCTCGGAAGCGCCAAAGTCGGGTTGAGCAGTCACATTCACTCCCATCGACGTTTGGACCACTTCCCACGGTTCGAAATGCACGGAAATCGGCCTGTACACGGGGGAGGCACCCGCCTCGAAGAGGAGACTGTCGGCAGAACCGCCGGGTCAAACCCGGCTGTGCTAACCTGTGCTAACCGGCTCGGAAGCGCCAAAGTCGGGTTGAGCAGTCACATTCACTCCCATCCCCTTTTGGGCAACTTCCCACGGTTGGAAATGCATGGAAATCGGACTGAACACGGGGGAGGCTCCCCCCTCGAAGGCGAGACCGTCGGCAGAACCGCAGGATCAAACCCGGCTGAGCTACCCGGCTTACAAGTCTCAAAGTCGGTATGAGCAGACACGTCCACCCCCATTCCCTTTTGGACCACTTCCCACGGTTCGAAATGCATGAAAATCGGCCTGTATACGGGGGAGGCACCCGCCTCGAAGACGAGACCGTCGGCAGACCCGCGGTCAAACCCGGCTGAGCTACCCGGCTCGGAAGCGCCAAAGTCGGGTTGAGCAGTCACATTCACTCCCATCCCCTTTTGGACCACTTCCCACGGTTCGAAATGCACGAAAATCGGCCTGTACACGGGGGAGGCACCCGCCTCGAAGACGAGACCGTCGGCAGAACCGCCGGAACAAACCCGGCTGAGCTACCCGGCTTACAAGTCTCAAAGTCGGTATGAGCAGACACGTCCACCCCCCATTCCCTTTTGGACCACTTCCCACGGTTCGAAATGCATGAAAATCGGCCTGTATACGGGGGAGGCACCCGCCTCGAAGACGAGACCGTCGGCAGACCCGCCGGGTCAAACCCGGCTGAGCTACCCGGCTCGGAAGCGCCAAAGTCGGGTTGAGCAGTCACATTCACTCCCATCCCCTTTTGAACCTCTTCCCACCGTTGGAAATGCACGAAAATCGGCCTGTACACGGGGGAGGCTCCCCCCTCGAAGGCGAGACCGTCGGCAGAACCGCCGGGTCAAACCCGGCTGGAGCTACCCGGCTTAAAGTCTCGAAGTCGGGTTGAGCAGTCACATTCACTCCCATCGACTTTTGGGCAACTTCCCACCGTTGCAAATGCATGAAAATCGGCCTGTACACGGGGGAGGCACCCGCCTCGAAGTCGAGACCGTCGGCAGAACCGCCGGGTCCAACCCGGCTGAGCTACCCGGCTTACAAGTCTCAAAGCGGGTTGGGCAGTCACGTTCACCCCCATTCCCTTTTGGGATCACTTCCCACGGTTCGAAATGCACGAAAACCGGCCTGTACACGGGGGAGGGTCCGCCCTCGAAGGCGAGACCGTCGGCAGAACCGCCGGGTCAAACCTGGCTGAGCTACCCGGCTTACAAGTCTCAAAGTCGGGTTGAGCAGTCACGTTCACTCCCATCGACTTTTAGACCACTTCCCACGGTTCGAAATGCACGAAAATCGGCCTGTACACGGGGGAGGCACCCGCCTCGAAGACGAGACCGTCGGCAGAACCGCCGGGTCAAACCCGGCCGAGCTACCCGGGTTAGAAGCCTCAGAGTCGGGTTGAGCAGTCACGTTCACTCCCATCGACTTTTAGACCACTTCCCACGGTTGGAAATGCACGAAAATCGGCCTGTACACGGGGGTGCATCCGCCTCGAAGACGAGACCGTCGGCAGAACCGCCGGGTCAAACCCGGCTGAGCTACCCGCTTACAAGTCTCAAAGTCGGGTTGAGCAGTCACATTCACTCCCATCGACTTTTGGGCAACTTCCCACGGTTCGAAATGCACAAGATTCGGCCTGAACACGGGGGACGCTCCCCCCTCGAAGGCGAGACCGTCGGCAGAACCGCCGGGTCAAACCCGGCTGAGCTACCCGGCTCGGAAGCGCCAAAGTCGGTATGAGCAGTCACGTTCACTCCCATCCCCTTTTGGACCGCTTCCCACGGTACGAAATGCATGAAAATCGGCCTGTACACGGGGGAGGCACCCCGCCTCGAAGACGAGACCGTCGGCAGAACCGCCGGGTCAAACCCGGCTGAGCTACCCGGCTTACAAGTCTCAAAGTCGGGTTGAGCAGTCACATTCACTCCCATCGACTTTTGGGCAACTTCCACGGTTCGAAATGCACAAAATTCGGCCTGAACACGGGGGGACGCTCCCCCTCGAAGGCGAGACCGTCGGCAGAACCGCCGGGTCAAACCCGGCTGAGCTACCGCTTAAAAGTCTCAAAGTCGGTATGAGCAGTCACATTCACCCCCATTCCCTTTTGGACCACTTCCCACGGTTGGAAATGCATGAAAATCGGCCTGGACACGGGGGAGGCTCCCCCCTCGATGACGAGACCGTCGGCAGAACCGCCGGAACAAACCCGGCTGAGCTACCCGGCTTACAAGTCTCAAAGTCGGTATGAGCAGACACGTCCACCCCCATTCCCTTTTGGACCACTTCCCACCGTTGGAAATGCACGAAAATCGGCCTGTACACGGGGGAGGCACCGGCCTCGAAGACGAGACCGTCGGCAGAAACCGCCGGATCAACCCGGCCGAGCTACCCGGGTTAGAAGCCTCAGAGTCGGGTTGAGCAGTCACATTCACTCCCATCCCCTTTTGAACCTCTTCCACCGTTGGAAATGCACGAAAATCGGCCTGTACACGGGGGAGGCTCCCCCCTCGAAGGCGAGACCGTCGGCAGAACCGCCGGGTCAAACCCGGCTGAGCTACCCGGCTTAAAAGTCTCAAAGTCGGGTTGAGCAGTCACATTCACTCCCCATCGACTTTTGGGCAACTTCCCACCGTTGCAAATGCATGAAAATCGGCCTGTACACGGGGGAGGCTCCGCCCCTCGAAGGCGAGACCGACGCAGAACCGCCGGGTCAAACCCGGCCGGGCTACCCGGTTAGAAGCCTCAGAGTCGGGTGAGCAGTCGCATTCACCCCCCATCCCCTTTTGAACCTCTTCCCACCGTTGGAAATGCACGAAAATCGGCCTGTACACGGGGGAGGCACCGGCCTCGAAGACGAGACCGTCGGCAGAACCGCCGGATCAAACCCGGCCGAGCTACCCGGGTTAGAAGCCTCAGAGTCGGGTTGAGCAGTCACATTCACTCCCATCCCCTTTTGAACCTCTTCCCACCGTTGGAAATGCACGGAAATCGGCCTGTACACGGGGGAGGCTCCCCCCTCGAAGGCGAGACCGTCGGCAGAACCGCCGGGTCAAACCCGGCTGAGCTACCGGCTTACAAGTCTCAAAGTCGGTATGAGCAGACACGTCCACCCCCATTCCCTTTTGGACCACTTCCCACCGTTGGAAATGCACGAAAATCGGCCTGTACACGGGGGAGGCACCGGCCTCGAAGACGAGACCGTCGGCAGAACCGCCGGATCAAACCCGGCCGAGCTACCCGGGGTTAGAAGCCTCAGAGTCGGGTTGAGCAGTCACATTCACTCCCATCCCCTTTTGAACCTCTCCACCGTGGAAATGCACGAAAATCGGCCTGTACACGGGGGAGGCTCCCCCTCGAAGGCGATGACCGTCGGCAGAACCGCCGGGTCAAACCCGGCTGAGCTACCCGGCTTAAAAGTCTCAAAGTCGGGTTGAGCAGTCACATTCACTCCCATCGACTTTTGGGCAACTTCCCACCGTTGCAAATGCATGAAAATCGGCCTGTACACGGGGGGAGGCTCCGCCTCGAAGGCGAGACCGACGGCAGAACCGCCGGGTCAAACCCGGCCGGGCTACCCGGCTCGGAAGCGCCAAAGTCGGGTTGAGCAGTCACATTCACCCCCCATCCCCTTTTGGGCCACTTCCCACGGTTCGAAATGCATGAAAATCGGCCTGTACACGGGGGACGCTCCCCCCTCGAAGGCGAGGCAGTCGGCAGAACCGCCGGGTCAAACCGGCTGAGCTACCCGGGTTAGATGCCTCAAAGTCGGGTTGAGCAGTCACATTCACCCCATCCCCTTTCGGCCCCCTTCCCACGGTTGGAAATGCATGAAAATCGGCCTGTACACGGTGGGCGCTCCCCCCTCGAAGGTGAGACCTTCGGCAGAACCGCCGGGTCAAATCCTGCCGAGCTACCCGCGTTAGAGGTCTCAATGTCGCTTCAGCAGTCACATTCAATCCCATTCCCGTTTGGACCTCTTCCCGCCGATGGAAATGCACAAAATTCGGCCTGAACACGCGGGGCGCTCCCCCCTCGAAGGCGAGACCGTCGCCAGAACCGCCGGGTCAAATCCGGCTGAGCTACCCGCGTTACAGGTCTCAAAGTCGGGTTGAGCAGTCACGTTCACCCCCATCCCCTTTCGGACCCCTTCCCACGGTTGGAAATGCATGAAAATCGGCCTGTACACGGTGGGCGCTCTCCCCCCTCGAAGGTGAGACCTTCGGCAGAACCGGCCGGGTCAAATCCGGCCGAGCTACCCGCGTTAGAGGTCTCAATGTCGGCTTCAGCAGTCA
Source organism: Chiloscyllium punctatum (assembly GCF_047496795.1). Lineage (NCBI taxonomy): Eukaryota > Metazoa > Chordata > Chondrichthyes > Orectolobiformes > Hemiscylliidae > Chiloscyllium > Chiloscyllium punctatum. The sequence goes on from NW_027310410.1 coordinate 17,438, forward strand.
CATTCAATCCCATTCCCGTTTGGACCTCTTCCCGCCGATGGAAATGCACAAAATTCGGCCTGAACACGCGGGACGCTCCCCCCTCGAAGGTGAGACCTTCGGCAGAACCGCCGGGTCAAATCCGCCGAGCTACCCGCGTTAGAGGTCTCAATGTCGGCTTCAGCAGTCACATTCAATCCCATTCCCGTTTGGACCTCTTCCCGCCGATGGAATGCACAAAATTCGGCCTGAACACGCGGGACGCTCCCCCCCTCGAAGGCGAGACCGTCGCCAGAACCGCCGGGTCAAATCCGGCTGAGCTACCCGCGTTACAGGTCTCAAAGTCGGGTTGAGCAGTCACGTTCACCCCCATCCCCTTTCGGACCCCTTCCACGGTTGGAAATGCATGAAAATCGGCCTGTACACGGTGGGCGCTCCCCCTCGAAGGTGAGACCTTCGGCAGAACCGCCGGGTCAAATCCGGCGAGCTACCCGCGTTTAGAGGTCTCAATGTCGGCTTCAGCAGTCACATTCAATCCCATTCCCGTTTGGACCTCTTCCCGCCGATGGAAATGCACAAAATTCGGCCTGAACACGCGGGACGCTCCCCCCTCGAAGGTGAGACCTTCGGCAGAACCGCCGGGTCAAATCCGGCCGAGCTACCCGCGTTAGAGGTCTCAATGTCGGCTTCAGCAGTCACATTCAATCCCATTCCCGTTTGGACCTCTTCCGCCGATGGAAATGCACAAAATTCGGCCTGAACACGCGGGACGCTCCCCCTCGAAGGCGAGACCGTCGCCAGAACCGCCGGGTCAAATCCGGCTGAGCTTCCCGCGTTAGAGGTCTCAAAGTCGGTTGAGCAGTCACGTTCACCCCCATCCCCTTTCGGACCCCTTCCCACGGTTGGAAATGCATGAAAATCGGCCTGTACACGGTGGGCGCTCCCCCTCGAAGCTGAGACCTTCGGCAGAACCGCCGGGTCAAATCCGGCGAGCTACCCGCGTTAGAGGTCTCAATGTCGGCTTCAGCAGTCACATTCAATCCCATTCCCGTTTGGACCTCTTCCCGCCGATGGAAATGCACAAAACTCGGCCTGAACACGCGGGACGCTCCCCCCTCGAAGGTGAGACCTTCGGCAGAACCGCCGGGTCAAATCCGGCCGAGCTACCCGCGTTAGAGGTCTCAATGTCGGCTTCAGCAGTCACATTCAATCCCATTCCCGTTTGGACCTCTTCCCGCCGATGGAAATGCACAAAATTCGGCCTGAACACGCGGGACGCTCCCCCTCGAAGGCGAGACCGTCGCTAGAACCGCCGGGTCAAATCCGGCCGAGCTACCCGCGTTAGAGGTCTCAATGTCGGCTTCAGCAGTCAACATTCAATCCCATTCCCTTTTGGAACACTTCCCGCCGTTAACAATGCACGATATTCGGCCTGAACACGCGGGACGCTCCCCCCTCGAAGGTGAGACCTTCGGCAGAACCGCCGGGTCAAATCCTGCCGAGCTACCCGCGTTAGAGGTCTCAATGTCGGCTTCAGCAGTCACATTCAATCCCATTCCCGTTTGGACCTCTTCCCGCCGATGGAAATGCACAAAATTCGGCCTGAACACGCGGGACGCTCCCCCCTCGAAGGCGAGACCGTCGCCAGAACCGCCGGGTCAAATCCGGCCGAGCTACCCGCGTTAGAGGTCTCAATGTCGGCTTCAGCAGTCACATTCAATCCCATTCACGTTTGGAACACTTCCCGCCGTTAACAATGCACGATATTCGGCCTGAACACGCGGGACGCTCCCCCCTCGAAGGTGAGACCTTCGGCAGGAACCGCCGGGTCAAATCCTGCCGAGCTACCCGCGTTAGAGGTCTCAATGTCGGCTTCAGCAGTCACATTCAATCCCATTCCCGTTTGGACCTCTTCCCGCCGATGGAAATGCACAAAATTCGGCCTGAACACGCGGGGCGCTCCCCCCTCGAAGGCGAGACCGTCGCCAGAACCGCCGGGTCAAATCCGCTGAGCTACCCGCGTTACAGGTCTCAAAGTCGGCTTCAGCAGTCACATTCAATCCCATTCCCTTTTGGAACACTTCCCGCCGTTAACAATGCACGATATTCGGACTGAACACGGGGGCCGGTCCGCCCTCGAAGTCAACACCGTCCGCAGAACCGCCGGGGCAAATCCGGCTGAGCTACCCCGCCCCCGAACACTCAAAGTCCCTCTGAAGCCTTGCATTCGCCTCCTTGGAAAATTGACGTCAAACATTACCAAAATCGGGGGCACGAGCACTAAAGCTAAGTCTCACCCTTTCCCTATCCCTAACCAGGAACCGAACGCCCACCCTCAGCCTCACACCAACGCCGGTGCCACTCCAGACAGACACACCCGTTCAAAACCACACCCATCCGGCCATGCAACTCAAAAAGGGTCCAAATTCAGAAACACCCCCTTCAAAAGGCACTCCATCCTCGGCCACACCACCGGGACATGCTCCCCTCGGCGATAATTAAGCCCCCACCACTATTTGAAGCCAACCGCAGCCGCAACTCGAACGGAGAAATCAGTAACCAATTCAAAAATGCGCTTGGTTAC
>NW_027310410.1:27500-30000 GCF_047496795.1 Chiloscyllium punctatum
GGGGGGGAAAGGCCAAGCGCTCCGACGCCGGAGGGCTCCGGAGTCTGAACTTAGGGGGACAAAGAGGACGGGTCCTCTGCGACACCCCAGCCGCGCTCTCGCCAGCCAAGGCGAGTGCGATTGATTGCCAAACGACCCTCAGACAGGCGTGGCCCCGGGAAGAACCCGGGGCCGCAAAGTGCGTTCAAAGTGTCGATGATCAATGTGTCCTGCAATTCACATTAATTCTCGCAGCTAGCTGCGTTCGTCATCGACGCACGAGCCGAGTGATCCACCGTCAAGAGTTGTCTGAGTTTGTTTTAGGTCTCTCCCTCGCCAGAGGAAAGCGACCCGGACCGCACATACGCTCCCCACCTTGAGCTACAGCCACCTGCACGCCGGCGTGCGGGCGGAGCAGGGTGGCGTGAAGCGATGGGGAGCACCATCCTGGTGCGGCCCGCAGAAACATACGTCTATTGGGGGGAGGAGGACAGGGCGCCCAAGAGGCGATGCGTGCCCCAACGCACCGCAGCGACGGAGGCAGGATCACCGCCACCATGTCGCCCGCCTAGTATCACGAGGCGTGCAGCAGCTTTGCCCTAGGAAAAGCAGAGGCGGGAACGGGCACCGGCCATCGGTTCGGCAGCGTCACTGACGCGTGCACGTGGCGGCGTGTCGGCGAGCGGACTTCCTGCGAGGAGGCGGGGGCGGCACTCGCCCGAGCAGACGCCCGCCCGGCCCAGCCACCGCCGAGGTGGACTGGGAGTCGCGGCAACGGCTCGTCATACTCGTTCCCACACTCACAGCGCAGCTTGCCCGCAAGCCACCGACCACCGATCGACGCCAGGCGCCCCGACCGAGAGCGGGATCGCTCGTTCGCCCTGCTGGCAGTTCGCTGGGGATCACTACTGCACGGAGCTCGGAGACCGACGGGCGGCAACTCGAGAGTCTTTAAACCACCACCCCCATCCCGCAAGTGCAAAGAGGCTGTATACGCACAGACGGGTGAGGGGAATAGGTACCCCGTCGGGTTTGAAGGGAGCGTGACTAGATAGCAACGATGTAAACCCAGCCGATTTGGGAGCGAAAGACCGGCGCCTGCATCACCGGCTTCGTTTCCCGTGGCTGGAGAGTACACCGAAACCCTCCGTCTGTCGCGAGCTCCCGACGACGCGGTGCCGCCAAGCAGCAGGGCCGGACCTGGTGTGGCTCCCCTCGTCGATCACAGACCGGTCGGCACTACTGACGAGACGGTGGAACGGGCTTCGCCCCTTGTGACGAAGGGTGATGCGAACCCGCCCGCCCGCGTGCGTTCGGGGTGGACTCGGCAAACGGAGATTTGAAATCGGAAAGTGTCCTCCTGCCCCGCGCAGGTAGGCGCCCAACAGTTGTGGGGGGTTTGGCGGTGACCACGGCTGCAGGGCCTGCTACCCCGACGAGCTCTCCTGCTGGCCCCGAAACCACCCTCGCGAGACAAGTTGAAACGGAAACGGGCGTACCCCCAAGCCGACGATCCTTTCTTATTTGTTACTTTTTTTTTCACTTGCTCGAGTTGTGGGGATTTGGCGGTGACCACGGCTGCAGGGCCTGCTACCCCGACGAGCTCTCCTGCTGGCCCCGAAACCACCCTCGCGAGACAAGTTGAAACGGAAACGGGCGTACCCCCAAGCCGACAGAGATCCTTTCTTATTTGTTACTTTTTTTTTTCACTTGCTCGAGTTGTGGGGGTTTGGCGGTGACCACGGCTGCAGGGCCTGCTACCCCGACGAGCTCTCCTGCTGGCCCCGAAACCACCCTCGCGAGACAAGTTGAAACGGAAACGGGCGTACCCCCAAGCCGACGATCCTTTCTTATTTGTTACTTTTTTTTTCACTTGCTCGAGTTGTGGGGGTTTGGCGGTGACCACGGCTGCAGGGCCTGCTACCCCGACGAGCTCTCCTGCTGGCCCCGAAACCACCCTCGCGAGACAAGTTGAAACGGAAACGGGCGTACCCCCAAGCCGACGATCCTTTCTTATTTGTTACTTTTTTTTTTCACTTGCTCGAGTTGTGGGGGTTTGGCGGTGACCACGGCTGCAGGGCCTGCTACCCCGACGAGCTCTCCTGCTGGCCCCGAAACCACCCTCGCGAGACAAGTTGAAACGGAAACGGGCGTACCCCCAAGCCGACAGAGATGCTTTCGCTCCTGTTACTTTTTTTTTCACTTGCTCGAGTTGTGGGGGTTTGGCGGTGACCACGGCTGCAGGGCCTGCTACCCCGACGAGCTCTCCTGCTGGCCCCGAAACCACCCTCGCGAGACAAGTTGAAACGGAAACGGGCGTACCCCCAAGCCGACAGAGATCCTTTCGTACTTGAACCAACACAAAGTTTGTCACGTTTTATTTTTACGAGTGATCGACCGTCAAGATTTGTCTCTGAGTTTGCTTAAGGTCTCTCCCTCGCCAGAGGAAAGCCACCCGGACCGCACATACACTCCCCACCTTTAGCAGCAGCCACCTGCACGCCGGCGTGCGGGCGGAGCA
>NW_027310410.1:35000-47500 GCF_047496795.1 Chiloscyllium punctatum
GTGGCAGAGGAGGACCAGACTATTCACAGATAGCGGCCCAACGACTCCCAGAGCCGGTCGTGCGGCGCGCGAGGTCTGCTCTCTTCACAAGAGGCTTTATTAGGGAGTGCTAAGGCAAGGTTCTGTGCCCTCCACCCTCATCGCAACACCCATGGGAGCCTCCGGTCGTCAATAGACCGCCGCACCGGCCTCTGACTGACTCTCAGAATGGACGGAAAGAGCCGGGTAAGCCTTTCAAAAGATTCGACCACGTGCCGAAAACTTTAGACTTCCGTGAGCTCTCCGGCTTGCACCGAGACCCGAAGTCGACGTGCGAAGCACCACGGGACCCCTTTCGCCTGCAGGTCCCGAGCCGCCTTTATTTGCTGTTACGAGCATCGTGTGCCCCATACCTGCGTGACGAGCACCGCAGGGCGGCAGAGCCATCGCACTTGGCCGGGTGGCAGAGGAGGACCCGACTATTCACAGATAGCGGCCCAACGACTCCCAGAGCCGGTCGTGCGGCGCGCGAGGTCTGCTCTCTTCACAAGAGGCTTTATTAGGGAGTGCTAAGGCAAGGTTCTGTGCCCTCCACCCTCATCGCAACACCCATGGGAGCCTCCGGTCGTCAATAGACCGCCGCACCGGCCTCTGACTGACTCTCAGAATGGACGGAAAGAGCCGGGTAAGCCTTTCAAAAGATTCGACCACGTGCCGAAAACTTTAGACTTCCGTGAGCTCTCCGGCTTGCACCGAGACCCGAAGTCGACGTGCTAAGCACCACGGGACCCCTTTCGCCTGCAGGTCCCGAGCCGCCTTTATTTGCTGTTACGAGCATCGTGTGCCCCATACCTGCGTGACGAGCACCGCAGGGCGGCAGAGCCATCGCACTTGGCCGGGTGGCAGAGGAGGACCAGACTATTCACAGATAGCGGCCCAACGACTCCCAGAGCCGGTCGTGCGGCGCGCGAGGTCTGCTCTCATCACAAGAGGCTTTAGGGAGTGCTCAGGCAAGGGTCAGCCCGCAGCCTTCCTGGCAACACCCAGGGGAACCAGGCCACTCGCGTCTCTCGCCTTCATTTTCGACACGAGCGCCTGCGGAGGGCCACCACCCCCTCCGATTGTCAAGAGACCTCCGCACCGGCCTCTGACTTACTCTCAGAATGGACGGAAAGAGCCGGGTAAGCCTTTGAAAAGATTCGACCACGTGCCGAAAACTTTAGACTTCCGTGAGCTCTCCGGCTTGCACCGAGACCCGAAGTCGACGTGCTTAGCACCACGGGACCCCTTTCGCCTGCAGGTCCCGAGCCGCCTTTTATTTTTGTTACGAGTATCGTGTTCCCCAAACCTGGGTGACGAGCACCGCAGGGCGGCAGAGCCATCGCGCTTGTCCGGGTGGCAGAGGAGGACCAGACTATTCACAAATAGCGGCCCAACGACTCCCAGAGCCGGTCGTGCGGCAGGCGAGGTCTGCTCTCATCACAAGAGGCTTTAGGGAGTGCTCAGGCAACGGTCAGCCCGCAGCCTTCTTGGCAACACCCAAGGGAACCAGGCCACTCGCGTCTCTCGCCTTCATTTTGGACACGAGCGCCTGTGGAGGGACGGCCGGAGTCAACGTGGGGTTTGCCCGCCCTCCAATAGTGTCAAAAGACCGCCGCACAAGTCTCTGACTGACTCTTAGAACAGACAGAAAGAGTTTGTCAAATCTGTCAAAAAATTGACAAAGTGTCAAAAATTCGACTTCCAAGAGCTCTCCGGCATGCACTCATACCTGTCATTAAAGTGCTATGCCCGTGGAACCGTTTTTCGGATGCCTTTCAGAACGGTCCCGCGCCGCCATTTTGTTCTAAAAATCGTGTTCCCATATATCTCCGGGTACCCCGCCAACCTCACTGCGGAAAAACTACAAGTGGCACTGAATGGGTCTGAATTCCAAATTTGACTGCATCGGTCTGGAACTCGGTCCGGTCAAAACCGTTTGGATTTTTCTCGGTCCGGACTTCCGCGACAGACAAAGTTAAAGTTTTCGGGCTGCAGGCACAAAACGACAGCTGGCCATTTGCCGGGCTCAATTCACCCAATTCCTCCGGCACTTCGGAGCACATGTTCGGTGTAAGTTTGCGAATCTTTCCCGATGCTGCAGCATTTCCTCCGCTGACACTTAGAATATTTTTCACACTTTGCTGAAAATTTTTCTAAGTGTTTTTTTCCAAGTTTTCCTGGTTACTGATTTCTTCTTTTTAAACATTTTTCTAAGTTTTTCTGGTTACTGATTTCTTCTTTTTAAACATTTTTCGCAGTTTGTCTGGTTACTGATTTCTTCTTTTTAAACATTTTTCGCCGTTTTTCTGGTTACTGATTTCTTCTTTTTAAACATTTTTCGCCGTTTTTCTGGTTACTGATTTCTTCTTTTTAAACATTTTTCTAAGTTTTTCTGGTTACTCATTTCTTCTTTTTAAACATTTTTCTAAGTTTTTCTGGTTACTGATTTCTTCTTTTTAAACATTTTTCTAAGTTTTTCTGGTTACTCATTTCTTCTTTTTAAACATTTTTCTAAGTTTTTCTGGTTACTCACTTCTTCTTTTTAAACATTTTTCGCCGTTTTTCTGGTTACTGATTTCTTCTTTTTAAACATTTTTCTAAGTTTTTCTGGTTACTCATTTCTTCTTTTTAAACATTTTTCTAAGTTTTTCTGGTTACTCATTTCTTCTTTTTAAACATTTTTCTAAGTTTTTCTGGTTACTGATTTCTTCTTTTTAAACATTTTTCTAAGTTTTTCTGGTTACTGATTTCTTCTTTTTAAACATTTTTCTAAGTTTTCCTGGTTACTCATTTCTTCTTTTTAAACATTTTTCTAAGTTTTCCTGGTTACTCATTTCTTCTTTTTAAACATTTTTCTAAGTTTTCCTGGTTACTGATTTCTTCTTTTTAAACATTTTTCGCAGTTTTTCTGGTTACTGATTTCTTCTTTTTAAACATTTTTTCGCAGTTTGTCTGGTTACTGATTTCTTCTTTTTAAACATTTTTCGCCGTTTTTCTGGTTACTGATTTCTTCTTTTTAAACATTTTTCGCCGTTTTTCTGGTTACTGATTTCTTCTTTTTAAGCATTTTTCTAAGTTTTTCTGGTTACTCATTTCTTCTTTTTAAACATTTTTCTAAGTTTTTCTGGTTACTGATTTCTTCTTTTTAAACATTTTTCTAAGTTTTTCTGGTTACTCATTTCTTCTTTTTAAACATTTTTCTAAGTTTTTCTGGTTACTCACTTCTTCTTTTTAAACATTTTTCTAAGTTTTTCTGGTTACTGATTTCTTCTTTTTAAACATTTTTCGCCGTTTTTCTGGTTACTGATTTCTTCTTTTTAAACATTTTTCTAAGTTTTTCTGGTTACTCATTTCTTCTTTTTAAACATTTTTCTAAGTTTTTCTGGTTACTGATTTCTTCTTTTTAAACATTTTTCTAAGTTTTCCTGGTTACTGATTTCTTCTTTTTAAACATTTTTCGCAGTTTTTCTGGTTACTGATTTCTTCTTTTTAAACATTTTTCTAAGTTTTCCTGGTTACTGATTTCTTCTTTTTAAACATTTTTCGCAGTTTTTCTGGTTACTGATTTCTTCTTTTTAAACATTTTTCTAAGTTTTTCTGGTTACTGATTTCTTCTTTTTAAACATTTTTCTAAGTTTTTCTGGTTACTCACTTCTTCTTTTTAAACATTTTTCTAAGTTTTCCTGGTTACTGATTTCTTCTTTTTAAACATTTTTCGCAGTTTGTCTGGTTACTGATTTCTTCTTTTTAAACATTTTTCGCAGTTTTTCTGGTTACTGATTTCTTCTTTTTAAACATTTTTCTAAGTTTTTCTGGTTACTCACTTCTTCTTTTATAACATTTTTCTAAGTTTTCCTGGTTACTGATTTCTTCTTTTTAAACATTTTTCTAAGTTTTCCTGGTTACTGATTTCTTCTTTTTAAACATTTTTCTAAGTTTTCCTGGTTACTGATTTCTTCTTTTTAAACATTTTTCTAAGTTTTTCTGGTTACTCATTTCTTCTTTTTAAACATTTTTCGCAGTTTTTCTGGTTACTGATTTCTTCTTTTTAAACATTTTCCTAAGTTTTCCTGGTTACTGATTTCTTCTTTTTAAACATTTTTCTAAGTTTTCCTGGTTACTCATTTCTTCTTTTTGATCATTTTTCTAAGTTTTCCTGGTTACTGATTTCTTCGTTTTGAACATTTTTCTAAGTTTTCCTGGTTACTCACTTCTTCTTTTCAAACATTTTTCTTCGTTTTTCTGTTTACTCATTTAGCACTTTCAGGCACTTTCCCATCATTTCCTCGTTCCCGATTTCACCCTTTAAAACGCTTTCGGGCATTTCCCTAAGTTTTGCGGTTCACTCGTTTGGGACTCACTGACACCTTCTCTAGCTTCCCTGCTCACTTTTTTCGTACTGTTGAGAAAATTCGAACCCTTTCCTTAACTATGCCGGTTACTGACTTCACCGCTTCAGACCCTTGTCCCCGTAATGAAAGATACCATTTCCCACCGTGGGAAATGCACGAAAATCGGACTGAACACGGGGGAGGCTCCCCCCTCGAAGGCGAGACCGTCGGCAGAACCGCCGGGTCAAACCCGGCCGAGCTACCCGGCTTACAAGTCTCAAAGTCGGTATGAGCAGTCACGTCCACCCCCATTCCCTTTTGGACCACTTCCCACGGTTCCAAATGCATGAAAATCGGCCTGTACACGGGGGAGGCACCCGCCTCGAAGACGAGACCGTCGGCAGAACCGCCGGGTCAAACCCGGCTGAGCTACCCGGCTCGGAAGCGCCAAAGTCGGGTTGAGCAGTCACATTCACTCCCATCGACGTTTGGACCACTTCCCACGGTTCGAAATGCACGGAAATCGGCCTGTACACGGGGGAGGCACCCGCCTCGAAGAGGAGACTGTCGGCAGAACCGCCGGGTCAAACCCGGCTGTGCTAACCGGCTCGGAAGCGCCAAAGTCGGGTTGAGCAGTCACATTCACTCCCATCCCCTTTTGGGCAACTTCCCACGGTTGGAAATGCATGGAAATCGGACTGAACACGGGGGAGGCTCCCCCCTCGAAGGCGAGACCGTCGGCAGAACCGCAGGATCAAACCCGGCTGAGCTACCCGGCTTACAAGTCTCAAAGTCGGTATGAGCAGACACGTCCACCCCCATTCCCTTTTGGACCACTTCCCACGGTTCGAAATGCATGAAAATCGGCCTGTATACGGGGGAGGCACCCGCCTCGAAGACGAGACCGTCGGCAGACCCGCCGGGTCAAACCCGGCTGAGCTACCCGGCTCGGAAGCGCCAAAGTCGGGTTGAGCAGTCACATTCACTCCCATCCCCTTTTGGACCACTTCCCACGGTTCGAAATGCACGAAAATCGGCCTGTACACGGGGGAGGCACCCGCCTCGAAGACGAGACCGTCGGCAGAACCGCCGGAACAAACCCGGCTGAGCTACCCGGCTTACAAGTCTCAAAGTCGGTATGAGCAGACACGTCCACCCCCATTCCCTTTTGGACCACTTCCCACGGTTCGAAATGCATGAAAATCGGCCTGTATACGGGGGAGGCACCCGCCTCGAAGACGAGACCGTCGGCAGACCCGCCGGGTCAAACCCGGCTGAGCTACCCGGCTCGGAAGCGCCAAAGTCGGGTTGAGCAGTCACATTCACTCCCATCCCCTTTTGAACCTCTTCCCACCGTTGGAAATGCACGAAAATCGGCCTGTACACGGGGGAGGCTCCCCCCTCGAAGGCGAGACCGTCGGCAGAACCGCCGGGTCAAACCCGGCTGAGCTACCCGGCTTACAAGTCTCGAAGTCGGGTTGAGCAGTCACATTCACTCCCATCGACTTTTGGGCAACTTCCCACCGTTGCAAATGCATGAAAATCGGCCTGTACACGGGGGAGGCACCCGCCTCGAAGTCGAGACCGTCGGCAGAACCGCCGGGTCCAACCCGGCTGAGCTACCCGGCTTACAAGTCTCAAAGCCGGGTTGGGCAGTCACGTTCACCCCCATTCCCTTTTGGATCACTTCCCACGGTTCGAAATGCACGAAAACCGGCCTGTACACGGGGGAGGGTCCGCCCTCGAAGGCGAGACCGTCGGCAGAACCGCCGGGTCAAACCTGGCTGAGCTACCCGGCTTACAAGTCTCAAAGTCGGGTTGAGCAGTCACGTTCACTCCCATCGACTTTTAGACCACTTCCCACGGTTCGAAATGCACGAAAATCGGCCTGTACACGGGGGAGGCACCCGCCTCGAAGACGAGACCGTCGGCAGAACCGCCGGGTCAAACCCGGCCGAGCTACCCGGGTTAGAAGCCTCAGAGTCGGGTTGAGCAGTCACGTTCACTCCCATCGACTTTTAGACCACTTCCCACGGTTGGAAATGCACGAAAATCGGCCTGTACACGGGGGTGGCATCCGCCTCGAAGACGAGACCGTCGGCAGAACCGCCGGGTCAAACCCGGCTGAGCTACCCGGCTTACAAGTCTCAAAGTCGGGTTGAGCAGTCACATTCACTCCCATCGACTTTTGGGCAACTTCCCACGGTTCGAAATGCACAAGATTCGGCCTGAACACGGGGGACGCTCCCCCCTCGAAGGCGAGACCGTCGGCAGACCCGCCGGGTCAAACCCGGCTGAGCTACCCGGCTCGGAAGCGCCAAAGTCGGTATGAGCAGTCACGTTCACTCCCATCCCCTTTTGGACCGCTTCCCACGGTACGAAATGCATGAAAATCGGCCTGTACACGGGGGAGGCACCCGCCTCGAAGACGAGACCGTCGGCAGAACCGCCGGGTCAAACCCGGCTGAGCTACCCGGCTTACAAGTCTCAAAGTCGGGTTGAGCAGTCACATTCACTCCCATCGACTTTTGGGCAACTTCCCACGGTTCGAAATGCACAAAATTCGGCCTGAACACGGGGGACGCTCCCCCCTCGAAGGCGAGACCGTCGGCAGAACCGCCGGGTCAAACCCGGCTGAGCTACCCGGCTTAAAAGTCTCAAAGTCGGTATGAGCAGTCACATTCACCCCCATTCCCTTTTGGACCACTTCCCACGGTTGGAAATGCATGAAAATCGGCCTGGACACGGGGGAGGCTCCCCCCTCGATGACGAGACCGTCGGCAGAACCGCCGGAACAAACCCGGCTGAGCTACCCGGCTTACAAGTCTCAAAGTCGGTATGAGCAGACACGTCCACCCCCATTCCCTTTTGGACCACTTCCCACCGTTGGAAATGCACGAAAATCGGCCTGTACACGGGGGAGGCACCGGCCTCGAAGACGAGACCGTCGGCAGAACCGCCGGATCAAACCCGGCCGAGCTACCCGGGTTAGAAGCCTCAGAGTCGGGTTGAGCAGTCACATTCACTCCCATCCCCTTTTGAACCTCTTCCCACCGTTGGAAATGCACGAAAATCGGCCTGTACACGGGGGAGGCTCCCCCCTCGAAGGCGAGACCGTCGGCAGAACCGCCGGGTCAAACCCGGCTGAGCTACCCGGCTTAAAAGTCTCAAAGTCGGGTTGAGCAGTCACATTCACTCCCATCGACTTTTGGGCAACTTCCCACCGTTGCAAATGCATGAAAATCGGCCTGTACACGGGGGAGGCTCCGCCCTCGAAGGCGAGACCGACGGCAGAACCGCCGGGTCAAACCCGGCCGGGCTACCCGGGTTAGAAGCCTCAGAGTCGGGTTGAGCAGTCGCATTCACCCCCATCCCCTTTTGAACCTCTTCCCACCGTTGGAAATGCACGAAAATCGGCCTGTACACGGGGGAGGCACCGGCCTCGAAGACGAGACCGTCGGCAGAACCGCCGGATCAAACCCGGCCGAGCTACCCGGGTTAGAAGCCTCAGAGTCGGGTTGAGCAGTCACATTCACTCCCATCCCCTTTTGAACCTCTTCCCACCGTTGGAAATGCACGGAAATCGGCCTGTACACGGGGGAGGCTCCCCCCTCGAAGGCGAGACCGTCGGCAGAACCGCCGGGTCAAACCCGGCTGAGCTACCCGGCTTACAAGTCTCAAAGTCGGTATGAGCAGACACGTCCACCCCCATTCCCTTTTGGACCACTTCCCACCGTTGGAAATGCACGAAAATCGGCCTGTACACGGGGGAGGCACCGGCCTCGAAGACGAGACCGTCGGCAGAACCGCCGGATCAAACCCGGCCGAGCTACCCGGGTTAGAAGCCTCAGAGTCGGGTTGAGCAGTCACATTCACTCCCATCCCCTTTTGAACCTCTTCCCACCGTTGGAAATGCACGAAAATCGGCCTGTACACGGGGGAGGCTCCCCCCTCGAAGGCGAGACCGTCGGCAGAACCGCCGGGTCAAACCCGGCTGAGCTACCCGGCTTAAAAGTCTCAAAGTCGGGTTGAGCAGTCACATTCACTCCCATCGACTTTTGGGCAACTTCCCACCGTTGCAAATGCATGAAAATCGGCCTGTACACGGGGGAGGCTCCGCCCTCGAAGGCGAGACCGACGGCAGAACCGCCGGGTCAAACCCGGCCGGGCTACCCGGCTCGGAAGCGCCAAAGTCGGGTTGAGCAGTCACATTCACCCCCATCCCCTTTTGGGCCACTTCCCACGGTTCGAAATGCATGAAAATCGGCCTGTACACGGGGGACGCTCCCCCCTCGAAGGCGAGGCAGTCGGCAGAACCGCCGGGTCAAACCCGGCTGAGCTACCCGGGTTAGATGCCTCAAAGTCGGGTTGAGCAGTCACATTCACCCCCATCCCCTTTCGGCCCCCTTCCCACGGTTGGAAATGCATGAAAATCGGCCTGTACACGGTGGGCGCTCCCCCCTCGAAGGTGAGACCTTCGGCAGAACCGCCGGGTCAAATCCTGCCGAGCTACCCGCGTTAGAGGTCTCAATGTCGGCTTCAGCAGTCACATTCAATCCCATTCCCGTTTGGACCTCTTCCCGCCGATGGAAATGCACAAAATTCGGCCTGAACACGCGGGGCGCTCCCCCCTCGAAGGCGAGACCGTCGCCAGAACCGCCGGGTCAAATCCGGCTGAGCTACCCGCGTTACAGGTCTCAAAGTCGGGTTGAGCAGTCACGTTCACCCCCATCCCCTTTCGGACCCCTTCCCACGGTTGGAAATGCATGAAAATCGGCCTGTACACGGTGGGCGCTCCCCCCTCGAAGGTGAGACCTTCGGCAGAACCGCCGGGTCAAATCCGGCCGAGCTACCCGCGTTAGAGGTCTCAATGTCGGCTTCAGCAGTCACATTCAATCCCATTCCCGTTTGGACCTCTTCCCGCCGATGGAAATGCACAAAATTCGGCCTGAACACGCGGGACGCTCCCCCCTCGAAGGTGAGACCTTCGGCAGAACCGCCGGGTCAAATCCGGCCGAGCTACCCGCGTTAGAGGTCTCAATGTCGGCTTCAGCAGTCACATTCAATCCCATTCCCGTTTGGACCTCTTCCCGCCGATGGAAATGCACAAAATTCGGCCTGAACACGCGGGACGCTCCCCCCTCGAAGGCGAGACCGTCGCCAGAACCGCCGGGTCAAATCCGGCTGAGCTACCCGCGTTACAGGTCTCAAAGTCGGGTTGAGCAGTCACGTTCACCCCCATCCCCTTTCGGACCCCTTCCCACGGTTGGAAATGCATGAAAATCGGCCTGTACACGGTGGGCGCTCCCCCCTCGAAGGTGAGACCTTCGGCAGAACCGCCGGGTCAAATCCGGCCGAGCTACCCGCGTTAGAGGTCTCAATGTCGGCTTCAGCAGTCACATTCAATCCCATTCCCGTTTGGACCTCTTCCCGCCGATGGAAATGCACAAAATTCGGCCTGAACACGCGGGACGCTCCCCCCTCGAAGGTGAGACCTTCGGCAGAACCGCCGGGTCAAATCCGGCCGAGCTACCCGCGTTAGAGGTCTCAATGTCGGCTTCAGCAGTCACATTCAATCCCATTCCCGTTTGGACCTCTTCCCGCCGATGGAAATGCACAAAATTCGGCCTGAACACGCGGGACGCTCCCCCCTCGAAGGCGAGACCGTCGCCAGAACCGCCGGGTCAAATCCGGCTGAGCTACCCGCGTTAGAGGTCTCAAAGTCGGGTTGAGCAGTCACGTTCACCCCCATCCCCTTTCGGACCCCTTCCCACGGTTGGAAATGCATGAAAATCGGCCTGTACACGGTGGGCGCTCCCCCCTCGAAGGTGAGACCTTCGGCAGAACCGCCGGGTCAAATCCGGCCGAGCTACCCGCGTTAGAGGTCTCAATGTCGGCTTCAGCAGTCACATTCAATCCCATTCCCGTTTGGACCTCTTCCCGCCGATGGAAATGCACAAAACTCGGCCTGAACACGCGGGACGCTCCCCCCTCGAAGGTGAGACCTTCGGCAGAACCGCCGGGTCAAATCCGGCCGAGCTACCCGCGTTAGAGGTCTCAATGTCGGCTTCAGCAGTCACATTCAATCCCATTCCCGTTTGGACCTCTTCCCGCCGATGGAAATGCACAAAATTCGGCCTGAACACGCGGGACGCTCCCCCCTCGAAGGCGAGACCGTCGCCAGAACCGCCGGGTCAAATCCGGCCGAGCTACCCGCGTTAGAGGTCTCAATGTCGGCTTCAGCAGTCACATTCAATCCCATTCCCTTTTGGAACACTTCCCGCCGTTAACAATGCACGATATTCGGCCTGAACACGCGGGACGCTCCCCCCTCGAAGGTGAGACCTTCGGCAGAACCGCCGGGTCAAATCCTGCCGAGCTACCCGCGTTAGAGGTCTCAATGTCGGCTTCAGCAGTCACATTCAATCCCATTCCCGTTTGGACCTCTTCCCGCCGATGGAAATGCACAAAATTCGGCCTGAACACGCGGGACGCTCCCCCCTCGAAGGCGAGACCGTCGCCAGAACCGCCGGGTCAAATCCGGCCGAGCTACCCGCGTTAGAGGTCTCAATGTCGGCTTCAGCAGTCACATTCAATCCCATTCCCGTTTGGAACACTTCCCGCCGTTAACAATGCACGATATTCGGCCTGAACACGCGGGACGCTCCCCCCTCGAAGGTGAGACCTTCGGCAGAACCGCCGGGTCAAATCCTGCCGAGCTACCCGCGTTAGAGGTCTCAATGTCGGCTTCAGCAGTCACATTCAATCCCATTCCCGTTTGGACCTCTTCCCGCCGATGGAAATGCACAAAATTCGGCCTGAACACGCGGGGCGCTCCCCCCTCGAAGGCGAGACCGTCGCCAGAACCGCCGGGTCAAATCCGGCTGAGCTACCCGCGTTACAGGTCTCAAAGTCGGCTTCAGCAGTCACATTCAATCCCATTCCCTTTTGGAACACTTCCCGCCGTTAACAATGCACGATATTCGGACTGAACACGGGGGCCGGTCCGCCCTCGAAGTCAACACCGTCCGCAGAACCGCCGGGGCAAATCCGGCTGAGCTACCCCGCCCCCGAACACTCAAAGTCCCTCTGAAGCCTTGCATTCGCCTCCTTGGAAAATTGACGTCAAACATTACCAAAATCGGGGGCACGAGCACTAAAGCTAAGTCTCACCCTTTCCCTATCCCTAACCAGGAACCGAACGCCCACCCTCAGCCTCACACCAACGCCGGTGCCACTCCAGACAGACACACCCTTCAAAACCACACCCATCCGGCCATGCAACTCAAAAAGGGTCCAAATTCAGAAACACCCCCTTCAAAAGGCACTCCATCCTCGGCCACACCACCGGGACATGCTCCCCTCGGCGATAATTAAGCCCCCACCACTATTTGAAGCCAACCGCAGCCGCAACTCGAACGGAGAAATCAGTAACCAATTCAAAAATGCGCTTGGTTACTGATTTCTACTGAGCCGAAAAAATTCTAAGTGTCGGTGGTTACTGATTTATACCAACCCGAAAAAATTCTAAGTGTCAGTGGTTACTGATTTATACCAACCCGAAAATATTCTAAGTGTCAGTGGTTACTGATTTATACCAACCCGAAAAAATTCTAAGTGTCAGTGGTTACTGATTTATACCAAGTCGAAAAAATTCTAAGTGTCAGTGGTTACTGATTTATACCAACCCGAAAATATTCTAAGTGTCAGTGGTTACTGATTTATACCAACTCGAAAAAATTCTAAGTGTCAGTGGTTACTGATTTATACCGACCCGAAAAAATTCTAAGTGTCAGTGGTTACTGATTTATACCAACTCGAAAATATTCTAAGTGTCGGTGGTTACTGATTTATACCAACCCGAAAAAATTCTAAGTGTCAGTGGTTACTGATTTATACCAACTCGAAAAAATTCTAAGTGTCGGTGGTTACTGATTTATACCAACTCGAAAATATTCTAAGTGTCGGTGGTTACTGATTTATACCTACCCGAAAATATTCTAAGTGTCAGTGGTTACTGATTTATACCAAGTCGAAAATATTCTAAGTGTCAGTGGTTACTGATTTATACCAACTCGAAAAAATTCTAAGTGTCAGTGGTTACTGATTTATACCAACTCGAAAATATTCTAAGTGTCGGTGGTTACT
>NW_027310410.1:62500-72500 GCF_047496795.1 Chiloscyllium punctatum
CTTCCGTGAGCTCTCCGGCTTGCACCGAGACCCGAAGTCGACGTGCTAAGCACCACGGGACCCCTTTCGCCTGCAGGTCCCGAGCCGCCTTTATTTGCTGTTACGAGCATCGTGTGCCCCATACCTGCGTGACGAGCACCGCAGGGCGGCAGAGCCATCGCACTTGGCCGGGTGGCAGAGGAGGACCAGACTATTCACAGATAGCGGCCCAACGACTCCCAGAGCCGGTCGTGCGGCGCGCGAGGTCTGCTCTCATCACAAGAGGCTTTAGGGAGTGCTCAGGCAAGGGTCAGCCCGCAGCCTTCCTGGCAACACCCAGGGGAACCAGGCCACTCGCGTCTCTCGCCTTCATTTTCGACACGAGCGCCTGCGGAGGGCCACCACCCCCTCCGATTGTCAAGAGACCTCCGCACCGGCCTCTGACTTACTCTCAGAATGGACGGAAAGAGCCGGGTAAGCCTTTGAAAAGATTCGACCACGTGCCGAAAACTTTAGACTTCCGTGAGCTCTCCGGCTTGCACCGAGACCCGAAGTCGACGTGCTTAGCACCACGGGACCCCTTTCGCCTGCAGGTCCCGAGCCGCCTTTTATTTTTGTTACGAGTATCGTGTTCCCCAAACCTGGGTGACGAGCACCGCAGGGCGGCAGAGCCATCGCGCTTGTCCGGGTGGCAGAGGAGGACCAGACTATTCACAAATAGCGGCCCAACGACTCCCAGAGCCGGTCGTGCGGCAGGCGAGGTCTGCTCTCATCACAAGAGGCTTTAGGGAGTGCTCAGGCAACGGTCAGCCCGCAGCCTTCTTGGCAACACCCAAGGGAACCAGGCCACTCGCGTCTCTCGCCTTCATTTTGGACACGAGCGCCTGTGGAGGGACGGCCGGAGTCAACGTGGGGTTTGCCCGCCCTCCAATAGTGTCAAAAGACCGCCGCACAAGTCTCTGACTGACTCTTAGAACAGACAGAAAGAGTTTGTCAAATCTGTCAAAAAATTGACAAAGTGTCAAAAATTCGACTTCCAAGAGCTCTCCGGCATGCACTCATACCTGTCATTAAAGTGCTATGCCCGTGGAACCGTTTTTCGGATGCCTTTCAGAACGGTCCCGCGCCGCCATTTTGTTCTAAAAATCGTGTTCCCATATATCTCCGGGTACCCCGCCAACCTCACTGCGGAAAAACTACAAGTGGCACTGAATGGGTCTGAATTCCAAATTTGACTGCATCGGTCTGGAACTCGGTCCGGTCAAAACCGTTTGGATTTTTCTCGGTCCGGACTTCCGCGACAGACAAAGTTAAAGTTTTCGGGCTGCAGGCACAAAACGACAGCTGGCCATTTGCCGGGCTCAATTCACCCAATTCCTCCGGCACTTCGGAGCACATGTTCGGTGTAAGTTTGCGAATCTTTCCCGATGCTGCAGCATTTTCCTCCGCTGACACTTAGAATATTTTTCACACTTTGCTGAAAATTTTTCTAAGTGTTTTTTTCCAAGTTTTCCTGGTTACTGATTTCTTCTTTTTAAACATTTTTCTAAGTTTTTCTGGTTACTGATTTCTTCTTTTTAAACATTTTTCGCAGTTTGTCTGGTTACTGATTTCTTCTTTTTAAACATTTTTCGCCGTTTTTCTGGTTACTGATTTCTTCTTTTTAAACATTTTTCGCCGTTTTTCTGGTTACTGATTTCTTCTTTTTAAACATTTTTCTAAGTTTTTCTGGTTACTCATTTCTTCTTTTTAAACATTTTTCTAAGTTTTTCTGGTTACTGATTTCTTCTTTTTAAACATTTTTCTAAGTTTTTCTGGTTACTCATTTCTTCTTTTTAAACATTTTTCTAAGTTTTTCTGGTTACTCACTTCTTCTTTTTAAACATTTTTCGCCGTTTTTCTGGTTACTGATTTCTTCTTTTTAAACATTTTTCTAAGTTTTTCTGGTTACTCATTTCTTCTTTTTAAACATTTTTCTAAGTTTTTCTGGTTACTCATTTCTTCTTTTTAAACATTTTTCTAAGTTTTTCTGGTTACTGATTTCTTCTTTTTAAACATTTTTCTAAGTTTTTCTGGTTACTGATTTCTTCTTTTTAAACATTTTTCTAAGTTTTCCTGGTTACTCATTTCTTCTTTTTAAACATTTTTCTAAGTTTTCCTGGTTACTCATTTCTTCTTTTTAAACATTTTTCTAAGTTTTCCTGGTTACTGATTTCTTCTTTTTAAACATTTTTCGCAGTTTTTCTGGTTACTGATTTCTTCTTTTTAAACATTTTTTCGCAGTTTGTCTGGTTACTGATTTCTTCTTTTTAAACATTTTTCGCCGTTTTTCTGGTTACTGATTTCTTCTTTTTAAACATTTTTCGCCGTTTTTCTGGTTACTGATTTCTTCTTTTTAAGCATTTTTCTAAGTTTTTCTGGTTACTCATTTCTTCTTTTTAAACATTTTTCTAAGTTTTTCTGGTTACTGATTTCTTCTTTTTAAACATTTTTCTAAGTTTTTCTGGTTACTCATTTCTTCTTTTTAAACATTTTTCTAAGTTTTTCTGGTTACTCACTTCTTCTTTTTAAACATTTTTCTAAGTTTTTCTGGTTACTGATTTCTTCTTTTTAAACATTTTTCGCCGTTTTTCTGGTTACTGATTTCTTCTTTTTAAACATTTTTCTAAGTTTTTCTGGTTACTCATTTCTTCTTTTTAAACATTTTTCTAAGTTTTTCTGGTTACTGATTTCTTCTTTTTAAACATTTTTCTAAGTTTTCCTGGTTACTGATTTCTTCTTTTTAAACATTTTTCGCAGTTTTTCTGGTTACTGATTTCTTCTTTTTAAACATTTTTCTAAGTTTTCCTGGTTACTGATTTCTTCTTTTTAAACATTTTTCGCAGTTTTTCTGGTTACTGATTTCTTCTTTTTAAACATTTTTCTAAGTTTTTCTGGTTACTGATTTCTTCTTTTTAAACATTTTTCTAAGTTTTTCTGGTTACTCACTTCTTCTTTTTAAACATTTTTCTAAGTTTTCCTGGTTACTGATTTCTTCTTTTTAAACATTTTTCGCAGTTTGTCTGGTTACTGATTTCTTCTTTTTAAACATTTTTCGCAGTTTTTCTGGTTACTGATTTCTTCTTTTTAAACATTTTTCTAAGTTTTTCTGGTTACTCACTTCTTCTTTTATAACATTTTTCTAAGTTTTCCTGGTTACTGATTTCTTCTTTTTAAACATTTTTCTAAGTTTTCCTGGTTACTGATTTCTTCTTTTTAAACATTTTTCTAAGTTTTCCTGGTTACTGATTTCTTCTTTTTAAACATTTTTCTAAGTTTTTCTGGTTACTCATTTCTTCTTTTTAAACATTTTTCGCAGTTTTTCTGGTTACTGATTTCTTCTTTTTAAACATTTTCCTAAGTTTTCCTGGTTACTGATTTCTTCTTTTTAAACATTTTTCTAAGTTTTCCTGGTTACTCATTTCTTCTTTTTGATCATTTTTCTAAGTTTTCCTGGTTACTGATTTCTTCGTTTTGAACATTTTTCTAAGTTTTCCTGGTTACTCACTTCTTCTTTTCAAACATTTTTCTTCGTTTTTCTGTTTACTCATTTAGCACTTTCAGGCACTTTCCCATCATTTCCTCGTTCCCGATTTCACCCTTTAAAACGCTTTCGGGCATTTCCCTAAGTTTTGCGGTTCACTCGTTTGGGACTCACTGACACCTTCTCTAGCTTCCCTGCTCACTTTTTTCGTACTGTTGAGAAAATTCGAACCCTTTCCTTAACTATGCCGGTTACTGACTTCACCGCTTCAGACCCTTGTCCCCGTAATGAAAGATACCATTTCCCACCGTGGGAAATGCACGAAAATCGGACTGAACACGGGGGAGGCTCCCCCCTCGAAGGCGAGACCGTCGGCAGAACCGCCGGGTCAAACCCGGCCGAGCTACCCGGCTTACAAGTCTCAAAGTCGGTATGAGCAGTCACGTCCACCCCCATTCCCTTTTGGACCACTTCCCACGGTTCCAAATGCATGAAAATCGGCCTGTACACGGGGGAGGCACCCGCCTCGAAGACGAGACCGTCGGCAGAACCGCCGGGTCAAACCCGGCTGAGCTACCCGGCTCGGAAGCGCCAAAGTCGGGTTGAGCAGTCACATTCACTCCCATCGACGTTTGGACCACTTCCCACGGTTCGAAATGCACGGAAATCGGCCTGTACACGGGGGAGGCACCCGCCTCGAAGAGGAGACTGTCGGCAGAACCGCCGGGTCAAACCCGGCTGTGCTAACCGGCTCGGAAGCGCCAAAGTCGGGTTGAGCAGTCACATTCACTCCCATCCCCTTTTGGGCAACTTCCCACGGTTGGAAATGCATGGAAATCGGACTGAACACGGGGGAGGCTCCCCCCTCGAAGGCGAGACCGTCGGCAGAACCGCAGGATCAAACCCGGCTGAGCTACCCGGCTTACAAGTCTCAAAGTCGGTATGAGCAGACACGTCCACCCCCATTCCCTTTTGGACCACTTCCCACGGTTCGAAATGCATGAAAATCGGCCTGTATACGGGGGAGGCACCCGCCTCGAAGACGAGACCGTCGGCAGACCCGCCGGGTCAAACCCGGCTGAGCTACCCGGCTCGGAAGCGCCAAAGTCGGGTTGAGCAGTCACATTCACTCCCATCCCCTTTTGGACCACTTCCCACGGTTCGAAATGCACGAAAATCGGCCTGTACACGGGGGAGGCACCCGCCTCGAAGACGAGACCGTCGGCAGAACCGCCGGAACAAACCCGGCTGAGCTACCCGGCTTACAAGTCTCAAAGTCGGTATGAGCAGACACGTCCACCCCCATTCCCTTTTGGACCACTTCCCACGGTTCGAAATGCATGAAAATCGGCCTGTATACGGGGGAGGCACCCGCCTCGAAGACGAGACCGTCGGCAGACCCGCCGGGTCAAACCCGGCTGAGCTACCCGGCTCGGAAGCGCCAAAGTCGGGTTGAGCAGTCACATTCACTCCCATCCCCTTTTGAACCTCTTCCCACCGTTGGAAATGCACGAAAATCGGCCTGTACACGGGGGAGGCTCCCCCCTCGAAGGCGAGACCGTCGGCAGAACCGCCGGGTCAAACCCGGCTGAGCTACCCGGCTTACAAGTCTCGAAGTCGGGTTGAGCAGTCACATTCACTCCCATCGACTTTTGGGCAACTTCCCACCGTTGCAAATGCATGAAAATCGGCCTGTACACGGGGGAGGCACCCGCCTCGAAGTCGAGACCGTCGGCAGAACCGCCGGGTCCAACCCGGCTGAGCTACCCGGCTTACAAGTCTCAAAGCCGGGTTGGGCAGTCACGTTCACCCCCATTCCCTTTTGGATCACTTCCCACGGTTCGAAATGCACGAAAACCGGCCTGTACACGGGGGAGGGTCCGCCCTCGAAGGCGAGACCGTCGGCAGAACCGCCGGGTCAAACCTGGCTGAGCTACCCGGCTTACAAGTCTCAAAGTCGGGTTGAGCAGTCACGTTCACTCCCATCGACTTTTAGACCACTTCCCACGGTTCGAAATGCACGAAAATCGGCCTGTACACGGGGGAGGCACCCGCCTCGAAGACGAGACCGTCGGAAGAACCGCCGGGTCAAACCCGGCCGAGCTACCCGGGTTAGAAGCCTCAGAGTCGGGTTGAGCAGTCACGTTCACTCCCATCGACTTTTAGACCACTTCCCACGGTTGGAAATGCACGAAAATCGGCCTGTACACGGGGGTGGCATCCGCCTCGAAGACGAGACCGTCGGCAGAACCGCCGGGTCAAACCCGGCTGAGCTACCCGGCTTACAAGTCTCAAAGTCGGGTTGAGCAGTCACATTCACTCCCATCGACTTTTGGGCAACTTCCCACGGTTCGAAATGCACAAGATTCGGCCTGAACACGGGGGACGCTCCCCCCTCGAAGGCGAGACCGTCGGCAGACCCGCCGGGTCAAACCCGGCTGAGCTACCCGGCTCGGAAGCGCCAAAGTCGGTATGAGCAGTCACGTTCACTCCCATCCCCTTTTGGACCGCTTCCCACGGTACGAAATGCATGAAAATCGGCCTGTACACGGGGGAGGCACCCGCCTCGAAGACGAGACCGTCGGCAGAACCGCCGGGTCAAACCCGGCTGAGCTACCCGGCTTACAAGTCTCAAAGTCGGGTTGAGCAGTCACATTCACTCCCATCGACTTTTGGGCAACTTCCCACGGTTCGAAATGCACAAAATTCGGCCTGAACACGGGGGACGCTCCCCCCTCGAAGGCGAGACCGTCGGCAGAACCGCCGGGTCAAACCCGGCTGAGCTACCCGGCTTAAAAGTCTCAAAGTCGGTATGAGCAGTCACATTCACCCCCATTCCCTTTTGGACCACTTCCCACGGTTGGAAATGCATGAAAATCGGCCTGGACACGGGGGAGGCTCCCCCCTCGATGACGAGACCGTCGGCAGAACCGCCGGAACAAACCCGGCTGAGCTACCCGGCTTACAAGTCTCAAAGTCGGTATGAGCAGACACGTCCACCCCCATTCCCTTTTGGACCACTTCCCACCGTTGGAAATGCACGAAAATCGGCCTGTACACGGGGGAGGCACCGGCCTCGAAGACGAGACCGTCGGCAGAACCGCCGGATCAAACCCGGCCGAGCTACCCGGGTTAGAAGCCTCAGAGTCGGGTTGAGCAGTCACATTCACTCCCATCCCCTTTTGAACCTCTTCCCACCGTTGGAAATGCACGAAAATCGGCCTGTACACGGGGGAGGCTCCCCCCTCGAAGGCGAGACCGTCGGCAGAACCGCCGGGTCAAACCCGGCTGAGCTACCCGGCTTAAAAGTCTCAAAGTCGGGTTGAGCAGTCACATTCACTCCCATCGACTTTTGGGCAACTTCCCACCGTTGCAAATGCATGAAAATCGGCCTGTACACGGGGGAGGCTCCGCCCTCGAAGGCGAGACCGACGGCAGAACCGCCGGGTCAAACCCGGCCGGGCTACCCGGGTTAGAAGCCTCAGAGTCGGGTTGAGCAGTCGCATTCACCCCCATCCCCTTTTGAACCTCTTCCCACCGTTGGAAATGCACGAAAATCGGCCTGTACACGGGGGAGGCACCGGCCTCGAAGACGAGACCGTCGGCAGAACCGCCGGATCAAACCCGGCCGAGCTACCCGGGTTAGAAGCCTCAGAGTCGGGTTGAGCAGTCACATTCACTCCCATCCCCTTTTGAACCTCTTCCCACCGTTGGAAATGCACGGAAATCGGCCTGTACACGGGGGAGGCTCCCCCCTCGAAGGCGAGACCGTCGGCAGAACCGCCGGGTCAAACCCGGCTGAGCTACCCGGCTTACAAGTCTCAAAGTCGGTATGAGCAGACACGTCCACCCCCATTCCCTTTTGGACCACTTCCCACCGTTGGAAATGCACGAAAATCGGCCTGTACACGGGGGAGGCACCGGCCTCGAAGACGAGACCGTCGGCAGAACCGCCGGATCAAACCCGGCCGAGCTACCCGGGTTAGAAGCCTCAGAGTCGGGTTGAGCAGTCACATTCACTCCCATCCCCTTTTGAACCTCTTCCCACCGTTGGAAATGCACGAAAATCGGCCTGTACACGGGGGAGGCTCCCCCCTCGAAGGCGAGACCGTCGGCAGAACCGCCGGGTCAAACCCGGCTGAGCTACCCGGCTTAAAAGTCTCAAAGTCGGGTTGAGCAGTCACATTCACTCCCATCGACTTTTGGGCAACTTCCCACCGTTGCAAATGCATGAAAATCGGCCTGTACACGGGGGAGGCTCCGCCCTCGAAGGCGAGACCGACGGCAGAACCGCCGGGTCAAACCCGGCCGGGCTACCCGGCTCGGAAGCGCCAAAGTCGGGTTGAGCAGTCACATTCACCCCCATCCCCTTTTGGGCCACTTCCCACGGTTCGAAATGCATGAAAATCGGCCTGTACACGGGGGACGCTCCCCCCTCGAAGGCGAGGCAGTCGGCAGAACCGCCGGGTCAAACCCGGCTGAGCTACCCGGGTTAGATGCCTCAAAGTCGGGTTGAGCAGTCACATTCACCCCCATCCCCTTTCGGCCCCCTTCCCACGGTTGGAAATGCATGAAAATCGGCCTGTACACGGTGGGCGCTCCCCCCTCGAAGGTGAGACCTTCGGCAGAACCGCCGGGTCAAATCCTGCCGAGCTACCCGCGTTAGAGGTCTCAATGTCGGCTTCAGCAGTCACATTCAATCCCATTCCCGTTTGGACCTCTTCCCGCCGATGGAAATGCACAAAATTCGGCCTGAACACGCGGGGCGCTCCCCCCTCGAAGGCGAGACCGTCGCCAGAACCGCCGGGTCAAATCCGGCTGAGCTACCCGCGTTACAGGTCTCAAAGTCGGGTTGAGCAGTCACGTTCACCCCCATCCCCTTTCGGACCCCTTCCCACGGTTGGAAATGCATGAAAATCGGCCTGTACACGGTGGGCGCTCCCCCCTCGAAGGTGAGACCTTCGGCAGAACCGCCGGGTCAAATCCGGCCGAGCTACCCGCGTTAGAGGTCTCAATGTCGGCTTCAGCAGTCACATTCAATCCCATTCCCGTTTGGACCTCTTCCCGCCGATGGAAATGCACAAAATTCGGCCTGAACACGCGGGACGCTCCCCCCTCGAAGGTGAGAC
Source organism: Chiloscyllium punctatum (assembly GCF_047496795.1). NCBI lineage: Eukaryota > Metazoa > Chordata > Chondrichthyes > Orectolobiformes > Hemiscylliidae > Chiloscyllium > Chiloscyllium punctatum. The sequence goes on from NW_027310410.1 coordinate 71,132, forward strand.
CTTCGGCAGAACCGCCGGGTCAAATCCGGCCGAGCTACCCGCGTTAGAGGTCTCAATGTCGGCTTCAGCAGTCACATTCAATCCCATTCCCGTTTGGACCTCTTCCCGCCGATGGAAATGCACAAAATTCGGCCTGAACACGCGGGACGCTCCCCCCTCGAAGGCGAGACCGTCGCCAGAACCGCCGGGTCAAATCCGGCTGAGCTACCCGCGTTACAGGTCTCAAAGTCGGGTTGAGCAGTCACGTTCACCCCCATCCCCTTTCGGACCCCTTCCCACGGTTGGAAATGCATGAAAATCGGCCTGTACACGGTGGGCGCTCCCCCCTCGAAGGTGAGACCTTCGGCAGAACCGCCGGGTCAAATCCGGCCGAGCTACCCGCGTTAGAGGTCTCAATGTCGGCTTCAGCAGTCACATTCAATCCCATTCCCGTTTGGACCTCTTCCCGCCGATGGAAATGCACAAAATTCGGCCTGAACACGCGGGACGCTCCCCCCTCGAAGGTGAGACCTTCGGCAGAACCGCCGGGTCAAATCCGGCCGAGCTACCCGCGTTAGAGGTCTCAATGTCGGCTTCAGCAGTCACATTCAATCCCATTCCCGTTTGGACCTCTTCCCGCCGATGGAAATGCACAAAATTCGGCCTGAACACGCGGGACGCTCCCCCCTCGAAGGCGAGACCGTCGCCAGAACCGCCGGGTCAAATCCGGCTGAGCTACCCGCGTTACAGGTCTCAAAGTCGGGTTGAGCAGTCACGTTCACCCCCATCCCCTTTCGGACCCCTTCCCACGGTTGGAAATGCATGAAAATCGGCCTGTACACGGTGGGCGCTCCCCCCTCGAAGGTGAGACCTTCGGCAGAACCGCCGGGTCAAATCCGGCCGAGCTACCCGCGTTAGAGGTCTCAATGTCGGCTTCAGCAGTCACATTCAATCCCATTCCCGTTTGGACCTCTTCCCGCCGATGGAAATGCACAAAACTCGGCCTGAACACGCGGGACGCTCCCCCCTCGAAGGTGAGACCTTCGGCAGAACCGCCGGGTCAAATCCGGCCGAGCTACCCGCGTTAGAGGTCTCAATGTCGGCTTCAGCAGTCACATTCAATCCCATTCCCGTTTGGACCTCTTCCCGCCGATGGAAATGCACAAAATTCGGCCTGAACACGCGGGACGCTCCCCCCTCGAAGGCGAGACCGTCGCCAGAACCGCCGGGTCAAATCCGGCCGAGCTACCCGCGTTAGAGGTCTCAATGTCGGCTTCAGCAGTCACATTCAATCCCATTCCCTTTTGGAACACTTCCCGCCGTTAACAATGCACGATATTCGGCCTGAACACGCGGGACGCTCCCCCCTCGAAGGTGAGACCTTCGGCAG
>NW_027310410.1:80000-82500 GCF_047496795.1 Chiloscyllium punctatum
AATGTGTCCTGCAATTCACATTAATTCTCGCAGCTAGCTGCGTTCGTCATCGACGCACGAGCCGAGTGATCCACCGTCAAGAGTTGTCTGAGTTTGTTTTAGGTCTCTCCCTCGCCAGAGGAAAGCGACCCGGACCGCACATACGCTCCCCACCTTGAGCTACAGCCACCTGCACGCCGGCGTGCGGGCGGAGCAGGGTGGCGTGAAGCGATGGGGAGCACCATCCTGGTGCGGCCCGCAGAAACATACGTCTATTGGGGGGAGGAGGACAGGGCGCCCAAGAGGCGATGCGTGCCCCAACGCACCGCAGCGACGGAGGCAGGATCACCGCCACCATGTCGCCCGCCTAGTATCACGAGGCGTGCAGCAGCTTTGCCCTAGGAAAAGCAGAGGCGGGAACGGGCACCGGCCATCGGTTCGGCAGCGTCACTGACGCGTGCACGTGGCGGCGTGTCGGCGAGCGGACTTCCTGCGAGGAGGCGGGGGCGGCACTCGCCCGAGCAGACGCCCGCCCGGCCCAGCCACCGCCGAGGTGGACTGGGAGTCGCGGCAACGGCTCGTCATACTCGTTCCCACACTCACAGCGCAGCTTGCCCGCAAGCCACCGACCACCGATCGACGCCAGGCGCCCCGACCGAGAGCGGGATCGCTCGTTCGCCCTGCTGGCAGTTCGCTGGGGATCACTACTGCACGGAGCTCGGAGACCGACGGGCGGCAACTCGAGAGTCTTTAAACCACCACCCCCATCCCGCAAGTGCAAAGAGGCTGTATACGCACAGACGGGTGAGGGGAATAGGTACCCCGTCGGGTTTGAAGGGAGCGTGACTAGATAGCAACGATGTAAACCCAGCCGATTTGGGAGCGAAAGACCGGCGCCTGCATCACCGGCTTCGTTTCCCGTGGCTGGAGAGTACACCGAAACCCTCCGTCTGTCGCGAGCTCCCGACGACGCGGTGCCGCCAAGCAGCAGGGCCGGACCTGGTGTGGCTCCCCTCGTCGATCACAGACCGGTCGGCACTACTGACGAGACGGTGGAACGGGCTTCGCCCCTTGTGACGAAGGGTGATGCGAACCCGCCCGCCCGCGTGCGTTCGGGGTGGACTCGGCAAACGGAGATTTGAAATCGGAAAGTGTCCTCCTGCCCCGCGCAGGTAGGCGCCCAACAGTTGTGGGGGGTTTGGCGGTGACCACGGCTGCAGGGCCTGCTACCCCGACGAGCTCTCCTGCTGGCCCCGAAACCACCCTCGCGAGACAAGTTGAAACGGAAACGGGCGTACCCCCAAGCCGACGATCCTTTCTTATTTGTTACTTTTTTTTTCACTTGCTCGAGTTGTGGGGATTTGGCGGTGACCACGGCTGCAGGGCCTGCTACCCCGACGAGCTCTCCTGCTGGCCCCGAAACCACCCTCGCGAGACAAGTTGAAACGGAAACGGGCGTACCCCCAAGCCGACAGAGATCCTTTCTTATTTGTTACTTTTTTTTTTCACTTGCTCGAGTTGTGGGGGTTTGGCGGTGACCACGGCTGCAGGGCCTGCTACCCCGACGAGCTCTCCTGCTGGCCCCGAAACCACCCTCGCGAGACAAGTTGAAACGGAAACGGGCGTACCCCCAAGCCGACGATCCTTTCTTATTTGTTACTTTTTTTTTCACTTGCTCGAGTTGTGGGGGTTTGGCGGTGACCACGGCTGCAGGGCCTGCTACCCCGACGAGCTCTCCTGCTGGCCCCGAAACCACCCTCGCGAGACAAGTTGAAACGGAAACGGGCGTACCCCCAAGCCGACGATCCTTTCTTATTTGTTACTTTTTTTTTTCACTTGCTCGAGTTGTGGGGGTTTGGCGGTGACCACGGCTGCAGGGCCTGCTACCCCGACGAGCTCTCCTGCTGGCCCCGAAACCACCCTCGCGAGACAAGTTGAAACGGAAACGGGCGTACCCCCAAGCCGACAGAGATGCTTTCGCTCCTGTTACTTTTTTTTTCACTTGCTCGAGTTGTGGGGGTTTGGCGGTGACCACGGCTGCAGGGCCTGCTACCCCGACGAGCTCTCCTGCTGGCCCCGAAACCACCCTCGCGAGACAAGTTGAAACGGAAACGGGCGTACCCCCAAGCCGACAGAGATCCTTTCGTACTTGAACCAACACAAAGTTTGTCACGTTTTATTTTTACGAGTGATCGACCGTCAAGATTTGTCTCTGAGTTTGCTTAAGGTCTCTCCCTCGCCAGAGGAAAGCCACCCGGACCGCACATACACTCCCCACCTTTAGCAGCAGCCACCTGCACGCCGGCGTGCGGGCGGAGCAGGGTGGCGTGAAGCTGTGGGGAGCACCAGCCTGGTGCGGCCCGCAGAGACATACATCTATTGGTTGAAAAAAAACAGGGCGCCCAAGAGGCGATGCGTGCCCCAACGCACCGCAGCGACGGAGGCAGGATCACCGCCACCATGTCGCCCGCGGAGTATCACGAGGCGTGCAGCAGCTTTGCCCTAGGAAAAGCAGAGGCGG
>NW_027310411.1:37500-45072 GCF_047496795.1 Chiloscyllium punctatum
TGGTCGGGGAGGGGGGTGGGGGGGGCGCAGAGTCCGTGGCGGGAAGGTTTACCGCGAGACGAGACCGAAATTAGGGACTGGAACAGGATGACTTTTTAAGTCTCTCTCGTCGTTGGGGGACGACCGACCGCGCCGGCCTCAGCTGCTTCATGTGTAAATCACAACACTTTATTCAGAAGGTACGTTCTCCCGTTAACCGGAGATTAGATTAATTACAGAGCGGCCAATCCCACCCTAACCTCTGTACATCCCTGGGCACTATGGGACAATTTAGCACGGCCAATCCCACCCTAACCTGCACATCCCTGGGCACTACAGGACAATTTAGCACGGCCAATCCCACCCTAACCTGCACATCCCTGGGCACTACGGGACAATTTAGCACGGCCAATCCCACCCTAACCTGTACATCCCTGGGCACTATGAGACAATTTAGCACGGCCAATCCCACACCTAACCTGCACATCCCTGGGCACTACGGGGACAATTTAGCACGGCCAATCCCACCCCTAACCTGCACATCCCTGGGCACTACGGGACAATTTAGCACGGCCAATCCCACCCTAACCTGTACATCCCTGGGCACTATGAGACAATTTAGCACGGCCAATCCCACCCCTAACCTGCACATCCCTGGGCACTACGGGACAATTTAGCACGGCCAATCCCACCCTAACCTGCACATCCCTGGGCACTACGGGACAATTTAGCACGGCCAATCCCACCCTAACCTGTACATCCCTGGGCACTACGGGGACAATTTAGCACGGCCAATCCCACCCTAACCTGCACATCCCTGGGCACTATGGGGACAATTTAGCACCGGCCAATCCCACCCTAACCTGCACATCCCTGGGCACTACGGGGACAATTTAGCACGGCCAATCCACCCTAACCTGTACATCCCTGGGCACTACGGGACAATTTAGCACGGCCAATCCCACCCTAACCTGTACATCCCTGGGCACGACGGGACAATTTAGCACGGCCAATCCCACCCTAACCTGTACATCCCTGGGCACGACAGGACAATTTAGCACGGCCAATCCCACCCTAACCTGCACATCCCTGGGCACTACGGGGACAATTTAGCACGGCCAATCCCACCCTAACCTACACATCCCTGGGCACTATGGGGACAATTTAGCACGGCCAATCCCACCCTATACTGCACATCCCTGGGCACTACGGGACAATTTAGCACGGCCAATCCCACCCTAACCTGCACATCCCTGGGCACTACGGGACAATTTAGCACGGCCAATCCCACCCTAACCTGCACATCCCTGGGCACTATGGGACAATTTAGCACGGCCAATCCCACCCTAACCTGTACATCCCTGGGCACTACGGGGACAATTTAGCACGGCCAATCCCACCCTAACCTGTACATCCCTGGGCACTACGGGACAATTTAGCACGGCCAATCCCACCCCTAACCTGCACATCCCTGGGCACTACGGGGACAATTTAGCACGGCCAATCCCACCCTAACCTGTACATCCCTGGGCACGACGGGGACAATTTAGCACGGCCAATCCCACCCTAACCTGTACATCCTGGGCACTACGGGGACAATTTAGCACGGCCAATCCCACCCTAACCTGCACATCCCTGGGCACTATGGGACAATTTAGCACGGCCAATCCCACCCTAACCTGTACATCCCTGGGCACTACGGACAATTTAGCACGGCCAATCCACCCTAACCTGTACATCCCTGGGCACTACGGGGACAATTTAGCACGGCCAATCCACCCTAACCTGCACATCCCTGGGCACTACGGGGACAATTTAGCACGGCCAATCCACCCTAACCTGCACATCCCTGGGCACACGGGGGACAATTTAGCACGGCCAATCCACCCTAACCTGCACATCCCTGGGCACTATGGGGACAATTTAGCACGGCAAATCCACCCTAACCTGCACATCCCTGGACACTACGGGACAATTTAGCACGGCCAATCCCACCCTAACCTGTACATCACTGGGCACTATGGGACAATTTAGCACGGCCAATCCCACCCGAACCTGTACATCCTGGGCACTACGGGGACAATTTAGCACGGCCAATTCACCCTAACCTGCACATCCCTGGGCACTACGGGACAATTTAGCACGGCCAATCCCACCCTAACCTGCACATCCCTGGGGACTATGGGACAATTTAGCACGGCCAATCCCACCCTAACCTGCACATCCCTGGGGACTATGGGACAATTTAGCACGGCCAATCCCACCCTAACCTGTACATCCCTGGGCACTACGGGGACAATTTAGCACGGCCAATTCACCCTAACCTGTACATCCCTGGGCACTACGGGGACAATTTAGCACGGCCAATCCCACCCTAACCTGCACATCCCTGGGGACTATGGGACAATTTAGCACGGCCAATCCACCCTAACCTGCACATCCCTGGGCACTACGGGACAATTTAGCACGGCCAATTCACCCTAACCTGCACATCCCTGGGCACTACGGGGACAATTTAGCACGGCCAATCCCACCCTAACCTGTACATCCTGGGCACTAACGGGGGACAATTTAGCACGGCCAATCCCACCCTAACCTGCACATCCCTGGGCATTACGGGGACAATTTAGCATGGCCAATCCCACCCTAACCTGCACATCCCTGGGCACTACGGGACAATTTAGCACGGCCAATTCACCCGAACCTGTACATCCCTGGGCACTACGGGGACAATTTAGCACGGCCAATCCCACCTTAACCTACACATCACTGGGCACTACGGGGACAATTTAGCACGGCAATCCCACCCTAACCTGTACATCCCTGGGCACTACGGGACAATTTAGCACGGCCAATCCCACCCTAACCTGCACATCCCTGGGCACTACGGGACAATTTAGCACGGCCAATCCCACCCTAACCTGCACATCCCTGGGCACTACGGGGACAATTTAGCACGGCCAATCTCCACCCTAACCTGCACATCCCTGGGCACTACGGGACAATTTAGCACGGCCAATCCCACCCTAACCTGCACATCCCTGGGCACTATGGGACAATTTAGCACGGCCAATCCCACCCTAACCCGCACATCCTGGGCACTACGGGACAATTTAGCACGGCCAATCCCACCCTAACCTGCACATCCCTGGGCACTACGGGACAATTTAGCACGGCCAATCCACCCTAACCTGCACATCTCTGGGCACTATGGGGACAATTTAGCATGGCCAATCCCACCCTAACCTGCACATCCCTGGGCACTATGGGACAATTTAGCACGGCCAATCCCACCCTAACCCGCACATCCCTGGGCACTACGGGACAATTTAGCACGGCCAATCCCACCCTAACCTGCACATCCCTGGGCACTACGGGACAATTTAGCACGGCCAATCCCACCCTAACCTGCACATCCCTGGGCACTATGGGACAATTTAGCACGGCCAATCCCCACCCTAACCTGCACATCCCTGGGCACTATGGGACAATTTAGCACGGCCAATCCACCCTAACCTGTACATCCCTGGGCACTATGGGACAATTTAGCACGGCCAATCCACCCTAACCTGTACATCCCTGGGCACTATGGGACAATTTAGCACGGCCAATCCACCCTAACCTGTATATCCCTGGGCACTACGGGACAATTTAGCACGGTCAATCCACCCTAACCTGCACATCCCTGGGCACTACGGGACAATTTAGCACGGCCAATCACCCTAACCTGCACATCCCTGGGCACTACGGGACAATTTAGCACGGCCAATCCCACCCTAACCTGTACATCCCTGGGCACTACGGGACAATTTAGCACGGCCAATCCCACCCTAACCTGCACATCCCTGGGCACTACGGGACAATTTAGCACGGCCAATCCACCCTAACCTGCACATCCCTGGGCACTACGGGACAATTTAGCACGGCCAATCCCACCCTAACCTGTACATCCCTGGGCACTACAGGGACAATTTAGCACGGCCAATCCCACCCTAACCTGTACATCCCTGGGCACTACGGGACAATTTAGCACGGTCAATCCCACCCTAACCTGTACATCCCAGGGCACTACGGGACAATTTAGCACGGCCAATCCCACCCTAACCTGTACATCCCTGGGCACGACGGGACAATTTAGCACCGCCAATCCCACCCTAACCTGTACATCCCTGGGCACTACGGGGACAATTTAGCACGGCCAATCCCACCCTAACCTGCACATCCCTGGGCACTACGGGGACAGTTTAGCACGGCCAATCCCACCCTAACCTGCACATCCCTGGGCACTACGGGGACAGTTTAGCACGGCCAATCCCACCCTAACCTGCACATCCCTGGGCACTACGGGGACAATTTAGCACGGCCAATCCCACCCTAACCTGTACATCCCTGGGCACTACGGGGACAATTTAGCACGGCCAATCCCACCCTAACCTGCACATCCCTGGGCACTACGGGACAATTTAGCACGGCCAATCCCACCCTAACCTGTACATCCCTGGGCACTACGGGACAATTTAGCACGGCCAATCCCACCCTAACCTGCACATCCCTGGGCACTACGGGGACAATTTTAGCACGGCCAATCCCACCCTAACCTGCACATCCCTGGGCACTACGGGGACAATTTAGCACGGCCAATCCCACCCTAACCTGTACATCCCTGGGCACTACGGGGACAATTTAGCACGGCCAATCCCACCCTAACCTGTACATCCCTGGGCACTATGGGACAATTTAGCACGGCCAATCCCACCCTAACCTGTACATCCCTGGGCACGACGGGACAATTTAGCACGGCCAACCCCACCCTAACCTGTACATCCCTGGGCACTACGGGGACAATTTAGCACGGCCAATCCCCACCCTAACCTGCACATCCCTGGGCACTATGGGACAATTTAGCACGGCCAATCCCACCCTAACCTGCACCTCCCTGGGCACTACGGGACAATTTAGCACGGCCAATCCACCCTAACCTGTACATCCCTGGGCACTACGGGACAATTTAGCACGGCCAATCCACCCTAACCTGTACATCCCTGGGCACTACGGGGACAATTTAGCACGGCCAATCCACCCTAACCTGCACATCCCTGGGCACTACGGGGACAATTTAGCACGGCCAATCCACCCTAACCTGCACATCCCTGGGCACTACGGGACAATTTAGCACGGCCAATCCACCCTAACCTGCACATCCCTGGGCACTACGGGGACAATTTAGCACGGCCAATCCACCCTAACCTGCACATCCCTGGGCACTACGGGACAATTTAGCACGGCCAATCCACCCTAACCTGTACATCCCTGGGCACTATGGGGACAATTTAGCACGGCCAATCCACCCTAACCTGTACATCCCTGGACACTACGGGACAATTTAGCACGGCCAATCCCACCCCTAACCTGTACATCCCTGGGCACTATGGGGACAATTTAGCACGGCAAATCCACCCTAACCTGCACATCCCTGGACACTACGGGACAATTTAGCACGGCCAATCCCACCCTAACCTGTACATCCCTGGGCACTACGGGGACAATTTAGCACGGCCAATCCCACCCTAACCTGCACATCCCTGGGCACTACGGGACAATTTAGCAACGGCAAATCCCACCCTAACCTGCACATCCCTGGGCACTACGGGACAATTTAGCACGGCCAATCCTATCCTAACCTGTACATCCCTGGGCACTACGGGGACAATTTAGCACGGCCAATTCACCCTAACCTGCACATCCCTGGGCACTACGGGGACAATTTAGCACGGCCAATCCCACCCTAACCTGCACATCCCTGGGGACTATGGGACAATTTAGCACGGCCAATCCACCCTAACCTGCACATCCCTGGGCACTACGGGACAATTTAGCACGGCCAATTCACCCTAACCTGCACATCCCTGGGCACTACGGGGACAATTTAGCACGGCCAATCCACCCTAACCTGTACATCCCTGGGCACTACGGGGACAATTTAGCACGGCCAATTCACCCTAACCTGCACATCCCTGGGCACTACGGGGACAATTTAGCACGGCCAATTCACCCTAACCTGGACATCCCTGGGCACTACGGGGACAATTTTGCACGGCCAATCCCACCCTAACCTGCACATCCCTGGGCACTACGGGGACAATTTAGCACGGCCAATCCCACCCTAACCTGCACATCCCTGGGCACTACGGGACAATTTAGCACGGCCAATTCACCCTAACCTGTACATCCCTGGGCACTACGGGGACAATTTAGCACGGCCAATCCCACCTTAACCTACACATCACTGGGCACTACGGGGACAATTTAGCACGGCCAATCCCCACCCTAACCCGCACATCCCTGGGCACTATGGGACAATTTAGCACGGCCAATCCCACCCTAACCTGCACATCCCTGGGCACTACGGGGACAATTTAGCACGGCCAATCCCACCCTAACCCGCACATCCCTGGGCACTACGGGACAATTTAGCACGGCCAATCCACCCTAACCTGCACATCTCTGGGCACTATGGGACAATTTAGCATGGCCAATCCCACACTAACCTGCACATCCCTGGGCACTATGGGACAATTTAGCACGGCCAATCCCACCCTAACCCGCACATCCCTGGGCACTACGGGACAATTTAGCACGGCCAATCCCACCCTAACCTGCACATCCCTGGGCACTACGGGACAATTTAGCATGGCCAATCCCACCCTAACCTGCACATCCCTGGGCACTATGGGACAATTTAGCACGGCCAATCCCACCCTAACCTGCACATCCCTGGGCACTATGGGACAATTTAGCACGGCCAATCCACCCTAACCTGTACATCCCTGGGCACTATGGGACAATTTAGCACGGCCAATCCACCCTAACCTGTACAATCCCCTGGGCACTATGGGGACAATTTAGCACGGCCAATCCACCCTAACCTGTATATCCCTGGGCACTACGGGACAATTTAGCACGGTCAATCCACCTCGACCCCCTAACCTGCACATCCCTGGGCACTACGGGACAATTTAGCACGGCCAATCCCACCCTACCTGTACATCCCTGGGCACTATGGGACAATTTAGCACGGCCAATCCCACCCTAACCTGCACATCCCTGGGCACTACGGGGACAATTTAGCACGGCCAATCCCACCCTAACCTGCACATCCCTCGGGCACTACGGGACAATTTAGCACGGCCCAATCCACCCTAACCTGCACATCCCTGGGCACTACGGGGACAATTAGCACGGCCAATCCCACCCTAACCTGCACATCCTGGCACTACGGGACAATTTAGCACGGCCAATCCCACCCTAACCTGCACATCCCTGGGCACTACGGGACAATTTAGCACGGCCAATCCCACCCTAACCTGCACATCCCTGGGCACTACGGGACAATTTAGCACGGCCAATCCCACCCTAACCTGCACATCCCTGGGCACTACGGGACAATTTAGCACGGCCAATCCCACCCTAACCTGCACATCCCTGGGCACTACGGGGACAATTTAGCACGGTCAATCCCACCCTAACCTGCACATCCCTGGGCACTACGGGGACAATTTAGCACGGCCAATCCCACCCTAACCTGCACATCCC
>NW_027310411.1:45172-85265 GCF_047496795.1 Chiloscyllium punctatum
ACAGGGCTATGGGGAGAGAGCGGGGGACAGTGGGATTAGTTTGGGGATCGATACAGGGCTATGGGGAGAGAGCGGGGGACAGTGGGATTAGTCTGGGGATCGATACAGGGCTATGGGGAGAGAGAGCAGGGGGACAGTGGGATCAGTTTGGGATCGATACAGGGCTATGGGGAGAGAGAGCGGGGGGGGCAGTGGGATTAGTTTGGGGGTCGATACAGGGCTATGGGGGGGAGAGAGCGGGGGGACAGTGGGATTAGTTTGGGGATGGATACAGGGCTATGGGGAGAGAGCGGGGGGCAGTGGGATTAGTTTGGGGATCGATACAGGGCTATGGGGAGAGAGAGCGGGGGGACAGTGGGATTAGTTTGGGGATTGATACAGGGCTATGGGGAGAGAGCGGGGGGCAGTGGGATTAGTTTGGGGATCGATACAGGGCTATGGGGAGAGAGAGCGGGGGGACAGTGGGATTAGTTTGGGGATGGATACAGGGCTATGGGGAGAGAGAGAGCAGGGGGACAGTGGGGTTAGTTTGGGGATGGATACAGGGCTATGGGGAGAGAGAGCGGGGGACAGTGGGATTAGTTTGGGGATCAAGACAGGGCTATGGGGGGAGAGAGTGGGGCAGTGGGATTAGTTTGGGGATCGATACAGGGCTATGGGGAGAGAGCGGGGCAGTGGGATTAGTTTGGGGATCGATACAGGACTATGGGTAGAGAGAGTGGGGCGGTGGGATTAGTTTGGGGATCGATACAGGACTATGGGGAGAGAGAGCGTGGGGACAGTGGGATTAGTTTGGGGATCGATACAGGGCTATGGGGAGAGAGAGTGGGGGGGACAGTGGGATTAGTTTGGGGATGGATACAGGGCTATGGGGAGAGAGAGCGGGGGGCAGTGGGATTAGTTTGGGGATCGATACAGGGCTATGGGGAGAGAGTGGGGGCAATGGGATTAGTTTGGGGATCGATACAGAGCTATGGGGAGAGAGCGCGGGGGGACAGTGGGATTAGTTTGGGGATCGATACAGAGCTATGGGGAGAGAGCGCGGGGGGGGCAGTGGGATTAGTTTGGGGATCGATACAGGGCTATGGGGAGAGAGCGGGGGGACAGTGGGATTAGTTTGGGGATCGATACAGGGCTATGGGGAGAGAGAGCGGGGGGACAGTGGGATTAGTTTGGGGATCGATACAGGGCTATGGGGAGAGAGAGCAGGGACAGTGGGATTAGTTCGGGGATGGATACAGGGCTATGGGGAGAGAGAGTGGGGGACAGTGGGATTAGTTTGGTGATCAATACAGGGCTATGGGGAGAGAGCGGGGGACACTGGGATTAGTTTGGGCATCGATACAGGGCTATGGGGAGAGAGAGCAGGGACAGTGGGATTAGTTTGGGGATCAATACAGGGCTATGGGGAGAGAGCGGGGGGACAGTGGGATTAGTTTGGGGATTGATACAGGGCTATGGGGAGAGAGAGCAGGGACAGTGGGATTAGTTTGGGGATTGATACAGGGCTATGGGGAGAGAGAGCAGGGACAGTGGGATTAGTTCGGGGATGGATACAGGGCTATGGGGGGAGAGAGCGGGGGACAGTGGGATTAGTTTGGGGATCGATACAGGGCTATGGGGAGAGAGAGCGGGGGGACAGTGGGATTAGTTTGGGGATCGATACAGGGCTATGGGGAGAGAGAGCGGGGGGACAGTCGGATTAGTTTGGGGATCGATACAGGGCTATGGGGAGAGAGAGCGGGGGACAGTGGGATTAGTTTGGGGATTGATACAGGGCTATGGGGAGAGCGCGGGGGGGCAGTGGGATTAGTTTGGGGATCGATACAGGGCTATGGGGAGAGAGCGGGGGGTAGTGGGATTAGTTTGGGGATCGATACAGGGCTATGGGGAGAGAGCGGGGGACACTGGGATTAGTTTGGGGATCGATACAGGGCTATGGGGAGGGAGAGCGGAGGGACAGTGGGATTAGTTTGGGAATCGATACAGGGCTATGGGGAGAGAGAGCGGGGGGACAGTGGGATTAGTTTGGGGATCGATACAGGGCTATGGGGAGAGAGCAGGGACAGTGGGATTAGTTTGGGGATCGATACAGGCCTATGGGGAGAGAGAGCGGGGGCAGTGGGATTAGTTTGGGGATCGATACAGGGCTATGGGGAGAGAGCGGGGGGGGCAGTGGGATTAGTTTGGGGACTGATACAGGGCTATGGGGAGGGAGAGCGGGGGGACAGTGGGATTAGTTTGGGGATCGATACAGGGCTATGGGGAGAGAGAGTGGGGACAGTGGGATTAGTTTGGGGATCGATACAGGGCTATGGGGAGAGAGAGCGGGGGGCAGTGGGATTAGTTTGGGGATCGATACAGGGCTATGGGGGGAGAGAGCGGGTGGACAGTGGGATTAGTTTGGGGATCGATACAGGGCTATGGGGAGAGAGAGTGGGGACAGTGGGATTAGTTTGGGGATCGATACAGGGCTATGGGGGGAGAGAGCGGGGGGCAGTGGGATTAGTTTGGGGATGGATACAGGGCTATGGGGAGAGAGACTGGGGACAGTGGGATTAGTTTGGGGATCGATACAGGGCTATGGGGAGAGAGAGTGGGGACAGTGGGATTAGTTTGGGGATCGATACAGGGCTATGGGGGGAGAGAGCGGGTGGACAGTGGGATTAGTATGGGGATCGATACAGGGCTATGGGGAGAGACTGGGGACAGTGGGATTAGTTTGGGGATCGATACAGGGCTTTGGGGAGAGAGTGCGGGGGGACAGTGGGATTAGTTTGGGGATCGATACAGGGCTATGGGGAGAGAGAGCGGGGGGACAGTGGGATTAGTTTGGGGATGGATACAGGGCTATGGGGAGAGAGCGGGGGGTCAGTGGGATTAGTTTGGGGATGGATACAGGGCTATGGGGAGAGAGCGGGGGGACAGTGGGATTAGTTTGGGGATGGATACAGGGCTATGGGGAGAGAGAGTGGGGGGCAGTGGGATTAGTTTGGGGATCGATACAGGGCTATGGGGAGAGAGCGGGGGGACAGTGGGATTAGTTTGGGGATCGATACAGGGCTATGGGGAGAGAGCAGAGGGACAGTGGGATTAGTTTGGGGACAGATACAGGGCTATGGGGAGAGAGAGCCGGGGACAGTGGGATTAGTTTGGGGATCGATACAGGGCTATGGGGATAGAGAGAGTGGGGACAGTGGGATTAGTTTGGGGATCGATACAGGGCTATGGGGAGAGAGAGCCGGGGACAGTGGGATTAGTTCGGGGATGGATACAGGGCTATGGGGAGAGAGAGCGGGGGGAGCAGTGGGATTAGTTTGGGGATCGATACAGGGCTATGGGGAGAGAGAGAGGGGGGACAGTGGGATTAGTTTGGGGATCGATACAGGGCTATGGGGAGAGAGAGCGGGGGGACAGTGGGATTAGTTTGGGGATCGATACAGGGCTATGGGGAGAGAGAGTGGGGGACAGTGGGATTAGTTTGGGGATCGATACAGGGCTATGGGGGGAGAGAGTGGGGCAGTGGGATTAGTTTGGGGATCGATACAGGGCTATGGGGGGAGAGAGCGGGGGGGACAGTGGGATTAGTTTGGGGATCGATACAGGGCTATGGGGGGAGAGAGCGGGGGGACAGTGGGATTAGTTTGGGGATGGATACAGGGCTATGGGGAGAGAGCGGGGGGCAGTGGGATTAGTTTGGGGATCGATACAGGGCTATGGGGAGAGAGAGCGGGGGGACAGTGGGATTAGTTTGGGGATTGATACAGGGCTATGGGGAGAGAGCGGGGGGCAGTGGGATTAGTTTGGGGATCGATACAGGGCTATGGGGAGAGAGTGCGGGGGGACAGTGGGATTAGTTTGGGGATGGATACAGGGCTATGGGGAGAGAGAGAGCAGGGGGACAGTGGGGTTAGTTTGGGGATGGATACAGGGCTATGGGGAGAGAGAGCGGGGGGACAGTGGGATTAGTTTGGGGATCAAGACAGGGCTATGGGGGGAGAGAGTGGGGCAGTGGGATTAGTTTGGGGATCGATACAGGGCTATGGGGAGAGAGAGTGGGGGGGACAGTGGGATTAGTTTGGGGATCAATACAGGGCTATGGGGAGAGAGAGTGGGGGGGACAGTGGGATTAGTTTGGGGATCAATACAGGGCTATGGGGAGAGAGAGTGGGGGGGACAGTGGGATTAGTTTGGGGATCAATACAGGGCTATGGGGAGAGAGAGTGGGGGGGACAGTGGGATTAGTTTGGGGATCAATACAGGGCTATGGGGAGAGAGAGTGGGGGGGACAGTGGGATTAGTTTGGGAATCGATACAGGGCTATGGGGAGAGAGAGTGGGGCAGTGGGATTAGTTTGGGGATCGATACAGGACTATGGGTAGAGAGAGTGGGGCGGTGGGATTAGTTTGGGGATCGATACAGGACTATGGGGAGAGAGAGCGTGGGGACAGTGGGATTAGTTTGGGGATCGATACAGGGCTATGGGGAGAGAGAGTGGGGGGGGACAGTGGGATTAGTTTGGGGATGGATACAGGGCTATGGGGAGAGAGAGCGGGGGGACAGTGGGATTAGTTTGGGGATCGATACAGGGCTATGGGGAGAGAGCGAGGGGACAGTGGGATTAGTTTGGGGATCGATACAGGGCTATGGGGAGAGAGAGTGGGGGGGACAGTGGGATTAGTTTGGGGATGGATACAGGGCTATGGGGAGAGAGAGCGGGGGGCAGTGGGATTAGTTTGGGGATCGATACAGGGCTATGGGGAGAGAGTGGGGGCAATGGGATTAGTTTGGGGATCGATACAGAGCTATGGGGAGAGAGCGCGGGGGGACAGTGGGATTAGTTTGGGGATCGATACGGAGCTATGGGGAGAGAGCGCGGGGGGGCAGTGGGATTAGTTTGGGGATCGATACAGGGATATGGGGAGAGAGCGGGGGGACAGTGGGATTAGTTTGGGGATCGATACAGGGCTATGGGGAGAGAGAGCGGGGGGACAGTGGGATTAGTTTGGGGATCGATACAGGGCTATGGGGAGAGAGAGCAGGGACAGTGGGATTAGTTCGGGGATGGATACAGGGCTATGGGGAGAGAGAGTGGGGGACAGTGGGATTAGTTTGGTGATCAATACAGGGCTATGGGGAGAGAGCGGGGGACACTGGGATTAGTTTGGGCATCGATACAGGGCTATGGGGAGAGAGAGCAGGGACAGTGGGATTAGTTTGGGGATCAATACAGGGCTATGGGGAGAGAGCGGGGGGACAGTGGGATTAGTTTGGGGATTGATACAGGGCTATGGGGAGAGAGAGCAGGGACAGTGGGATTAGTTCGGGGATGGATACAGGGCTATGGGGGGAGAGAGCGGGGGACAGTGGGATTAGTTTGGGGATCGATACAGGGCTATGGGGAGAGAGAGCGGGGGGACAGTGGGATTAGTTTGGGGATCGATACAGGGCTATGGGGAGAGAGAGCGGGGGGACAGTCGGATTAGTTTGGGGATCGATACAGGGCTATGGGGAGAGAGAGCGGGGGACAGTGGGATTAGTTTGGGGATTGATACAGGGCTATGGGGAGAGCGCGGGGGGGCAGTGGGATTAGTTTGGGGATCGATACAGGGCTATGGGGAGAGAGCGGGGGGTAGTGGGATTAGTTTGGGGATCGATACAGGGCTATGGGGAGAGAGCGGGGGACACTGGGATTAGTTTGGGGATCGATACAGGGCTATGGGGAGGGAGAGCGGAGGGACAGTGGGATTAGTTTGGGAATCGATACAGGGCTATGGGGAGAGAGAGCGGGGGGCAGTGGGATTAGTTTGGGGATCGATACAGGGCTATGGGGAGAGAGAGCGGGGGTCAGTGGGATTAGTTTGGGGATCGATACAGGGCTATGGGGAGAGAGAGCGGGGGGCAGTGGGATTAGTTTGGGGATCGATACAGGGCTATGGGGGGAGAGAGCGGGTGGACAGTGGGATTAGTTTGGGGATCGATACAGGGCTATGGGGAGAGACTGGGGACAGTGGGATTAGTTTGGGGATCGATACAGGGCTATGGGGAGAGAGAGTGGGGACAGTGGGATTAGTTTGGGGATCGATACAGGGCTATGGGGGGAGAGAGCGGGTGGACAGTGGGATTAGTATGGGGATCGATACAGGGCTATGGGGAGAGACTGGGGACAGTGGGATTAGTTTGGGGATCGATACAGGGCTTTGGGGAGAGAGTGCGGGGGGACAGTGGGATTAGTTTGGGGATCGATACAGGGCTATGGGGAGAGAGAGCGGGGGGACAGTGGGATTAGTTTGGGGATGGATACAGGGCTATGGGGAGAGAGCGGGAGGTCAGTGGGATTAGTTTGGGGATGGATACAGGGCTATGGGGAGAGAGCGGGGGGACAGTGGGATTAGTTTGGGGATGGATACAGGGCTATGGGGAGAGAGAGTGGGGGGCAGTGGGATTAGTTTGGGGATCGATACAGGGCTATGGGGAGAGAGCGGGGGGACAGTGGGATTAGTTTGGGGATCGATACAGGGCTATGGGGAGAGAGAGAGTGGGGACAGTGGGATTAGTTTGGGGATTGATACAGGGCTATGGGGATAGAGAGAGTGGGGACAGTGGGATTAGTTTGGGGATCGATACAGGGCTATGGGGAGAGAGAGCCGGGGACAGTGGGATTAGTTCGGGGATGGATACAGGGCTATGGGGAGAGAGAGCGGGGGGAGCAGTGGGATTAGTTTGGGGATCGATACAGGGCTATGGGGAGAGAGAGAGGGGGGACAGTGGGATTAGTTTGGGGATCGATACAGGGCTATGGGGAGAGAGAGCGGGGGGACAGTGGGATTAGTTTGGGGATCGATACAGGGCTATGGGGAGAGAGAGTGGGGGACAGTGGGATTAGTTTGGGGATCGATACAGGGCTATGGGGGGAGAGAGTGGGGCAGTGGGATTAGTTTGGGGATCGATACAGGGCTATGGGGGGAGAGAGCGGGGGGGACAGTGGGATTAGTTTGGGGATCGATACAGGGCTATGGGGAGAGAGCGGGGGACAGTGGGATTAGTTTGGGGATCGATACAGGGCTATGGGGAGAGAGAGCGGGGGACAGTGGGATTAGTTTGGGGATCGATACAGGGCTATGGGGAGAGAGCGGGGGACAGTGGGATTAGTTTGGGGATCGATACAGGGCTATGGGGAGAGAGAGCAGGGGGACAGTGGGATCAGTTTGGGGATCGATACAGGGCTATGGGGAGAGAGAGCGGGGGGGGGCAGTGGGATTAGTTTGGGGATCGATACAGGGCTATGGGGAGAGAGAGTTGGGGGACAGTGGGATTAGTTTGGGGATCGATACAGGGCTATGGGGAGAGAGAGCAGGGGGACAGTGGGATTAGTTTGGGGATGGATACAGGGCTATGGGGAGAGAGAGAGCAGGGGGACAGTCGGATTAGTTTGGGGATGGATACAGGGCTATGGGGAGAGAGAGCGGGGGGACAGTGGGATTAGTTTGGGGATGGATACAGGGCTATGTGGAGAGAGAGCAGGGGGACAGTGGGATTAGTTTGGGGATCGATACAGGGCTATGGGGAGAGAGCGGGGACAGTGGGATTAGTTTGGGGATCGATACAGGGCTATGGGGAGAGAGAGCGGGGGGGCAGTGGGATTAGTTTGGGGATCGATACAGGGCTATGGGGAGAGAGAGCGGGGGGACAGTGGGATTAGTTTGGGGATCAATACAGGGCTATGGGGAGAGAGAGGGGGGGGGGGGGGGGGGGGGGGGGGGGGGGGGGGGGGGGACAGTGGGATTAGTTTGGGGATCAATACAGGGCTATGGGGGGGAGAGAGTGGGGGGGACAGTGGGATTAGTTTGGGGATGGATACAGGGCTATGGGGAGAGAGAGCGGGGGGGACAGTGGGATTAGTTTGGGGATGGATACAGGGCTATGGGGAGAGAGAGCGGGGGGCAGTGGGATTAGTTTGGGGATCGATACAGGGCTATGGGGAGAGAGAGCGGGGGGACAGTGGGATTAGTTTGGGAATCGATACAGGGCTATGGGGAGAGAGAGCAGGGACAGTGGGATTAGTTTGGGGATCGATACAGGGCTATGGGGAGAGAGAGCGGGGGGACAGTGGGATTAGTTTGGGAATCGATACAGGGCTATGGGGAGAGAGAGCAGGGACAGTGGGATTAGTTTGGGGATCGATACAGGGCTATGGGGAGAGAGAGCGGGGGGACAGTGGGATTAGTTTGGGGATCGATACAGGGCTATGGGGAGAGAGTGGGGGCAATGGGATTAGTTTGGGGATCGATACAGAGCTATGGGGAGAGAGCGCGGGGGGGCAGTGGGATTAGTTTGGGGATCGATACAGAGCTATGGGGAGAGAGCGCGGGGGGGCAGTGGGATTAGTTTGGGGATCGATACAGGGCTATGGGGAGAGAGCGGGGGGACAGTGGGATTAGTTTGGGGATCGATACAGGGCTATGGGGAGAGAGAGTGGGGGACAGTGGGATTAGTTTGGGGATCAATACAGGGCTATGGGGAGAGAGAGAGAGAGCGGGGGGACAGTGGGATTAGTTCGGGGATGGATACAGGGCTATGGGGAGAGAGAGTGGGGACAGTGGGATTAGTTTGGGGATCGATACAGGGCTATGGGGAGAGAGCGGGGGGGCAGTGGGATTAGTTTGGGGACTGATACAGGGCTATGGGGAGAGAGAGCGGGGGCAGTGGGATTAGTTTGGGGATCGATACAGGGCTATGGGGGGAGAGAGCGGGTGGACAGTGGGATTAGTTTGGGGATCGATACAGGGCTATGGGGAGAGACTGGGGACAGTGGGATTAGTTTGGGGATCGATACAGGGCTATGGGGAGAGAGAGTGGGGACAGTGGGATTAGTTTGGGGATCGATACAGGGCTATGGGGGGAGAGAGCGGGTGGACAGTGGGATTAGTTTGGGGATCGATACAGGGCTATGGGGAGAGACTGGGGACAGTGGGATTAGTTTGGGGATCGATACAGGGCTATGGGGAGAGAGTGCGGGGGGACTGTGGGATTAGTTTGGGGATCGATACAGGGCTATGGGGAGAGAGAGCGGGGGGACAGTGGGATTAGTTTGGGGATCGATACAGGGCTATGGGGAGAGAGAGTGGGGGACAGTGGGATTAGTTTGGGGATCGATACAGGGCTATGGGGGGAGAGAGTGGGGCAGTGGGATTAGTTTGGGGATCGATACAGGGCTATGGGGGGAGAGAGCGGGGGGGACAGTGGGATTAGTTTGGGGATCGATACAGGGCTATGGGGAGAGAGCGGGGGACAGTGGGATTAGTTTGGGGATCGATACAGGGCTATGGGGAGAGAGCGGGGGACAGTGGGATTAGTTTGGGGATCGATACAGGGCTATGGGGAGAGAGCGGGGGACAGTGGGATTAGTCTGGGGATCGATACAGGGCTATGGGGAGAGAGAGCAGGGGGACAGTGGGATTAGTTTGGGGATCGATACAGGGCTATGGGGAGAGAGAGTTGGGGGACAGTGGGATTAGTTTGGGGATCGATACAGGGCTATGGGGGGAGAGAGCAGGGGGACAGTGGGATCAGTTTGGGGATCGATACAGGGCTATGGGGAGAGAGAGCGGGGGGGGCAGTGGGATTAGTTTGGGGATCGATACAGGGCTATGGGGAGAGAGAGTGGGGGGACAGTGGGATTAGTTTGGGGATGGGTACAGGGCTATGGGGGGAGAGAGCGGGGGGACAGTGGGATTAGTTTGGGGATGGATACAGGGCTATGGGGAGAGAGAGCGGGGGGACAGTGGGATTAGTTTGGGGATGGATACAGGGCTATGGGGAGAGAGCGGGGGGCAGTGGGATTAGTTTGGGGATCGATACAGGGCTATGGGGAGAGAGAGCGGGGGGGACAGTGGGATTAGTTTGGGGATTGATACAGGGCTATGGGGAGAGAGAGCGGGGGGACAGTGGGATTAGTTTGCGGATGGATACAGGGCTATGGGGGGAGAGAGCGGGGGGACAGTGGGATTAGTTTGGGGATCGATACAGGGCTATGGGGGGAGAGAGCGGGGGGACAGTGGGATTAGTTTGGGGATCGATACAGGGCTATGGGGAGAGAGAGAGCGGGGGGGCAGTGGGATTAGTTTGGGGATCGATACAGGGCTATGGGAGAGAGCGGGGGACAGTGGGATTAGTTTGGGGATCGATACAGGGCTATGGGGAGAGAGAGCGGGGGGTCAGTGGGATTAGTTTGGGGATGGATACAGGGCTATGGGGAGAGAGAGAGCAGGGGGACAGTGGGGTTAGTTTGGGGATGGATACAGGGCTATGGGGAGAGAGAGCGGGGGGACAGTGGGATTAGTTTGGGGATCAAGACAGGGCTATGGGGGGAGAGAGTGGGGCAGTGGGATTAGTTTGGGGATCGATACAGGGCTATGGGGAGAGAGAGTGGGGGGAACAGTGGGATTAGTTTGGGGATCAATACAGGGCTTTTGGGGATCGATACAGGACTATGGGGAGAGAGAGTGGGGCGGTGGGATTAGTTTGGGGATCGATACAGGACTATGGGGAGAGAGAGCGGGGGGCAGTGGGATTAGTTTGGGGATGGATACAGGGCTATGGGGAGAGAGAGTGGGGCGGTGGGATTAGTTTGGGGATCGATACAGGACTATGGGGAGAGAGAGCGTGGGGACAGTGGGATCAGTTTGGGGATCGATACAGGGCTATGGGGAGAGAGAGTGGGGGGGACAGTGGGATTAGTTTGGGGATGGATACAGGGCTATGGGGAGAGAGAGCGGGGGGCAGTGGGATTAGTTTGGGGATCGATACAGGGCTAAGGGGAGAGAGAGTGGGGGACAGTGGGATTAGTTTGGGGATCGATACAGGGCTATGGGGACAGAGAGCGGGGGGACAGTGGGATTAGTTTTGGGATCGATACAGGGCTATGGCAGAGAGTGGGGGCAATGGGATTAGTTTGGGGATCGATACAGAGCTATGGGGAGAGAGCGCGGGGGGGCAGTGGGATTAGTTTGGGGATCGATACAGAGCTATGGGGAGAGAGCGCGGGGGGGCAGTGGGATTAGTTTGGGGATCGATACAGGGCTATGGGAGAGAGCGGGGGGACAGTGGGATTAGTTTGGGATCGATACAGGGCTATGGGGAGAGAGAGCAGGGACAGTGGGATTAGTTTGGGGATCGATACAGGGCTATGGGGAGAGAGAGCAGGGACAGTGGGATTAGTTCGGGGATGGATACAGGGCTATGGGGAGAGAGAGTGGGGGACAGTGGGATTAGTTTGGTGATCAATACAGGGCTATGGGGAGAGAGCGGGGGGACAGTGGGATTAGTTTGGGGATCGATACAGGGCTATGGGGAGAGAGAGCAGGGACAGTGGGATTAGTTGGGCATCGATACAGGGCTATGGGGAGAGAGAGCAGGGACAGTGGGATTAGTTTGGGGATCAATACAGGGCTATGGGGAGAGAGCGGGGGGACAGTGGGATTAGTTTGGGGATTGATACAGGGCTATGGGGAGAGAGAGCAGGGACAGTGGGATTAGTTCGGGGATGGATACAGGGCTATGGGGGGAGAGAGCGGGGGACAGTGGGATTAGTTTGGGGATCGATACAGGGCTATGGGGAGAGAGAGCGGGGGGACAGTGGGATTAGTTTGGGGATCGATACAGGGCTATGGGGAGAGAGAGCGGGGGGACAGTGGGATTAGTTTGGGGATCGATACAGGGCTATGGGGAGAGAGAGCGGGGGGACAGTCGGATTAGTTTGGGATCGATACAGGGCTATGGGGAGAGAGAGCGGGGGACAGTGGGATTAGTTTGGGGATTGATACAGGGCTATGGGGAGAGCGCGGGGGGGCAGTGGGATTAGTTTGGGGATCGATACAGGGCTATGGGAGAGAGCGGGGGGTAGTGGGATTAGTTTGGGGATCGATACAGGGCTATGGGGAGAGAGCGGGGGACACTGGGATTAGTTTGGGGATCGATACAGGGCTATGGGGAGGGAGAGCGGGGGGACAGTGGGATTAGTTTGGGGATCGATACAGGGCTATGGGAGAGAGAGCGGGGGGACAGTGGGATTAGTTTGGGGTTCGATATTGGGCTATGGGGAGAGAGAGAGCGGGGGCAGTGGGATTAGTTTGGGGATCGATACAGGGCTATGGGGAGAGAGAGCGCGGGGACAGTGGGATTAGTTTGGGGATTGATACAGGGCTATGGAGGAAGAGAGCGGGGGCCGATCGCAGTGCTACTCACCCACAGCGGGGGGCGATACAGGGCTATGGGGAGAGAGAGCGGGGGGACAGTCGGATTAGTTTGGGGATCGATACAGGGCTATGGGGAGAGAGCGGGGGACACTGGGATTAGTTTGGGGATCGATACAGGGCTATGGGGAGAGAGAGCGGGGGGACAGTGGATTAGTTTGGGGATTGATACAGGCTATGGGGAGAGCGCGGGGGGGCAGTGGGATTAGTTTGGGGATCGATACAGGGCTATGGGAGAGAGGCGGGGGGGTAGTGGGATTAGTTTGGGGATCGATACAGGGCTATGGGGAGAGAGCGGGGGACACTGGGATTAGTTTGGGGATCGATACAGGGCTATGGGGAGGAGAGCGGGGGGACAGTGGGATTAGTTTGGGGATCGATACAGGGCTATGGGGAGAGAGAGCGGGGGGACAGTGGGATTAGTTTGGGGATCGATACAGGGCTATGGGGAGAGAGCGGGGGACAGTGGGATTAGTTTGGGGGATCGATACAGGGCTATGGGGAGAGAGTGGGGTGGCAGTGGGATTAGGTTTGGGGATCGATACAGGGCTATGGGGAGAGAGAGCGGGGGGCCGATCGCAGTGCTACTCACCCACAGCGGGGGGCGTTTTCTCCCTCAGCGTCCCCAGCTCCTCGGGGCGAGAGACTTCCATCCCTGAAACGATGTTCACAATGCTCCCCGAGTGTGGCTTCAGTGTTGTTCTGGGTCTGTGGCTCTGGGTGGGGGGCTAGGAGGGGGGGGGGGTGTTACGAAAAACCGGGTGATGTCAGCAGGACATGCCGTGCTTTCGCTGCTCCCACCACACCCCACCAACCCCCCACGTGACCCAGCACACATTCGGGCCATCAACCTGCTGCTGGCCCTTCCTCAGCGCTGACCCTCCCTCAGCATCCGCTCCCTCAGCGCTGACCCTCCCACATCACCCGCTCCCTCAGCACTGACCCTCCCACAGCGCCCACTCCCTCAGCGCTGACCCTCCCTCAGCACTGACCGTCCCACAGCACCCACTCCCTCAGCACTGACCCTCCCACAGCACTGACCCTCCCTCAGCACTCACTCCCTCAGCACTGACCCTCCCACAGCACCCACTCCCTCAGCACTGACTCTCCCTCAGCACTGACCCTCCCACAGCACTGACCCTCCCTCAGCACTGACCCTCCCACAGCACTGACTCTCCCTCAGCACTGACCCTCCCACAGCACTGACCCTCCCTCAGCACTGACCGTCCCACAACACCCCACTCCCTCAGCACTGACCCTCCCACAGCACTGACCCTCCCTCAGCACTCACTCCCTCAGCACTGACCCTCCCACAGCACCCACTCCCTCAGCACTGACTCTCCCTCAGCACTGACCCTCCCCTCAGCACTGACCTCCCACAGCACTGACCCTCCCTCAGCACTGATCCTCCCTCAGCACTGACCCTCCCACAGCACTGACCCTCCCTCAGCACCCACTCCCTCAGCACTGACCCTCCCACAGCACCCACTCCCTCAGCACTTACCCTCCCTCAGCACTGACCCTCCCTCACCACCCACTCCCTCAGCACTTACCCTCCCTCAGCACTGACCCTCCCTCAGCACCCACTCCCTCAGCACTGACCCTCCCTCAGCACCCACTCCCTCAGCACTGACCCTCCCTCAGCACTCCACTCCCACAGCACGCGCTCCCTCAGCACTGACCCTCCCTCAGCACTGACCCTCCCTCAGCACCCGCTCCCTCAACACTGACCCTCCCTCAGCACTGACCCTCCCTCAGCACCCACTCCCTCATCACTGACCCTCCCTCAGCACTGACCCTCCCACAGCACCTACTCCCTCAGCGCTGACCCTCCCTCAGCACTGACCCTCCCATAGCGCCCACGCCCTCAGCACTGACCCTCCCTCAGCGCTGACCCTCCCAGAGCGCCCACTCCCTCAGCACTGACCCTCCCTCATCGCTGACCCTCCGACAGCACTGACCCTCCCTCAGCACTGATCCTCCCTCAGCACTGACCCTCCCTCAGCGCTGACCCTCCCTCAGCACTGACCCTCCCTCAGCAGTGACCCTCCCACAGCACTGACCCTCCCATAGCGCCCACTCCCTCAGCACTGACCCTCCCTCAGCACTGACCCTCCCATAGCGCCCACTCACTCAGCACTGACCCTCCCATAGCGCCCACTCCCTCAGCACTGACCCTCCCTCAGCACTGACCCTCCCTCAGCATTGACCCTCCCTCAGCACCCGCTCCCTCAGCACTGACCCTCCCTCAGCGCTGACCCTCCCTCAGCACTGACCCTCCCTCAGCACTGACCCTGCCACAGCACCCACTCCCTCAGCGCTCACCCTCCCATAGCGCCCACACCCTCAGCACTGACCCTCCCTCAGCACTGACCCTCCCACAGCACTGACCCTCCCTCAGCACTAACCCTCCCATAGCACCCACTCCCTCAGCACTGACCCTCCCTCAGCACTGACCCTCCCATAGCGCCCACTCCCTCAGCACTGACCCTCCCATAGCGCCCACTCCCTCAGCACTGACCCTCCCTCAGCACTGACCCTCCCTCAGCACCGACCCTCCCACAGCACCCGCTCCCTCAGCACTGACCCTCCCTCAGCACTGACCCTCCCTCAGCACCCACTCCCTCAGCACTGACCCTCCCACAGCACCCACTCCCTCAGCACTGACCCTCCCACAGCACTGACCCTCCCCCAGCACTGACCCTCCCTCAGCACTGACCCTCCCACAGCACTGACCCTCCCCCAGCACTGACCCTCCCTCAGCACTGACACTCCCTCACCACCCACTCCCTCAGCACTTACCCTCCCTCAGCACTGACCCTCCCTCAGCACCCACTCCCTCAGCACTGACCCTCCCTCAGCACCCACTCCCTCAGCACTGACCCTCCCTCAGCACTCCACTCCCTCAGCACTGACCCTCCCTCAGCACTGACCCTCCCTCAGCACCCGCTCCCTCAACACTGACCCTCCCTCAGCACTGACCCTCCCTCAGCACCCACTCCCTCATCACTGACCCTCCCTCAGCACTGACCCTCCCATAGCGCCCACGCCCTCAGCACTGACCCTCCCTCAGCACTGACCCTCCCTCATCGCTGACCATCCCACAGCACTGACCCTCCCTCAGCACTGACCCTCCCTCAGGGCCCACTCCCTCAGCACTGACCCTCCCTCAGCGCTGACCCTCCCTCAGCACTGACCCTCCCTCAGCACTGACCCTCCCACAGCACCCACTCCCTCAGCGCTCACCCTGCCATAGCACCCACACCCTCAGCACTGACCCTCCCTCAGCACTGACCCTCCCACAGCACTAACCCTCCCATAGCGCCCACTCCCTCAGCACTGACCCTCCCTCAGCACTGACCCTCCCATAGCGCCCACTCCCTCAGCACTGACCCTCCCATAGCGCCCACTCCCTCAGCACTGACCCTCCCTCAGCACTGACCCTCCCTCAGCACCGACCCTCCCACAGCACCCGCTCCCTCAGCACTGACCCTTCCTCAGCACTGACCCTCCCTGAGCACTGACCCTCCCTCAGCACCCACTCCCTCAGCACCCACTCCCTCAGCACTGACCCTCCCTCAGCACTGACCCTCCCACAGCACCCACTCCCTCAGCACTGACCCTCCCTCAGCACTGACCCTCCCCCCAGCACTGACCCTCCCTCAGCACTGACCCTCCCACAGCTCTGACCCTCCCCCAGCACTGACCCTCCCTCAGCACTGACCCTCCCTCAGCACCCACTGCCTCAGCACTGACCCTCCCTCAGCACTGACCCTCCCTCAGCACTGACACTCCCTCACCACCCACTCCCTCAGCACTTACCCTCCCTCAGCACTGACCCTCCCTCAGCACCCACTCCCTCAGCACTGACCCTCCCTCAGCACCCACTCCCTCAGCACTGACCCTCCCTCAGCACTGACCCTCCCACAGCACGCGCTCCCTCAGCACTGACCCTCCCTCAGCACTGACCCTCCCACAGCACCCACTCCCTCAGCACTGACCCTCCCACAGCGCCTGCTCCCTCAGCACTGACCCTACCTCAGCACCCGCTCCCTCAGCACTGACCCTCCCTCAGCACTGACACTCCCTCAGCACTGACCCTCCCTCAGCACCCGCTCCCTCAGCACTGACCCTCCCTCAGCACTGACCCTCCCACAGCACCCACTCCCTCAGCACTGACCCTCCCTCAGCACTGACCCTCCCACAGGGCCCACTCCCTCAGCACCGACCCTCCCACAGCACCCACTCCCTCAGCACTGACCCTCCCTCAGCACCCGCTCCCTCAGCACTGACCCTCCCTCAGCACCGACTCCCTCAGCACTGACCCTCCCTCAGCACTGACCCTCCCTCAGCACTGACCCTCCCACAGCACCCACTCCCTCAGCACTGACCCTCCCTCAGCACTGACCCTCCCTCAGCACCGACTCCCTCAGCACTGACCCTCCCTCAGCACTGACCCTCCCTCAGCACCCACTCCCTTATCACTGACCCTCCCACAGCACCCACTCCCTCAGCACTGACCCTCCCACAGCACTGACCCTCCCACAGCCCCCACTCCCTCAGCACTGACCCTCCCACAGCACTGACCCTCCCACAGCACCCACTCCCTCAGCACTGACCCTCCCACAGCACTGACCCTCCTTCAGCACCCGCTTCCTCAGCACTGACCCTCCCTCAGCACCGACTCCCTCAGCACTGACCCTCCCACAGCACCCGCTCCCTCAGCACTGACCCTCCCTCAGCACTGACCCTCCCTCAGCACTGACCCTCCCTCAGCACCGACTCCCTCAGCACTGACCCTCCCTCAGCACTGGCCCTCCCACAGCACTGACCCTCCCACAGCACCCACTCCCTCAGCGCTGACCCTCCCTCAGCACCCACTCCCTCAGCACTGACCCTCCCTCAGCACCCACTCCCTCAGCACTGACCCTCCCTCAGCACCCACTCCCTTATCACTGACCCTCCCACAGCACCCACTCCCTCAGCACTGACCCTCCCTCAGCACTGACCCTCCCTCAGCACTGACCCTCCCACAGCCCCCACTCCCTCAGCACTGACCCTCCCACAGCACTGACCCTCCCACAGCACCCACTCCCTCAGCACTGACCCTCCCTCAGCACTGACCCTCCCTCAGCACCGACTCCCTCAGCACTGACCCTCCCTCAGCACTGGCCCTCCCTCAGCACTGACCCTCCCTCAGCACCCGCTCCCTCAGCACTGACCCTCCCTCAGCACTGACCCTCCCTCAGCACCGACTCCCTCAGCACTGACCCTCCCTCAGCACTGACCCTCCCTCAGCACCCACTCCCTTATCACTGACCCTCCCACAGCACCCGCTCCCTCAGCACTGACCCTCCCTCAGCACCCACTCCCTCAGCGCTGACCCTCCCTCAGCACTGACCCTCCCTCTGCATTGACCCTCCCTCAGCACTGACCCTCCCTCAGCACCCACTCCCTCAGCACTGACCCTCCCTCTGCACTGACCCTCCCTCAGCACTGACCCTCCCAATGCACCCACTCCCTCAGCACTGACCCTCCCTCAGCACCTGCTCCCTCAGCACTGACCCTCCCTCAGCACTGACCCTCCCTCAGCACTGACCCTCCCACAGCACCCACTCCCTCTGCACTGACCCTCCCTCAGCACCCACTCCCTCAGCACTGACCCTCCCTCAGCACTGACCCTCCCTCAGCACTGACCCTCACACAGTACCCACTCCCTCAGCACTGACCCTCCCTCAGCACCCACTCCCTCAGCACTGACCCTCCCTCAGCACTGACCCTCCCTCAGCACTGACCCTCCCTCAGCACTGACCCTCCCACAGCACCCACTCCCTCAGCACTGACCCTCCCTCAGCACTGACCCTCCCACAGGGCCCACTCCCTCAGCACCGACCCTCCCACAGCACCCACTCCCTCAGCACTGACCCTCCCTCAGCACCCGCTCCCTCAGCACTGACCCTCCCTCAGCACCGACTCCCTCAGCACTGACCCTCCCTCAGCACTGACCCTCCCTCAGCACTGACCCTCCCACAGCACCCACTCCCTCAGCACTGACCCTCCCTCAGCACTGACCCTCCCTCAGCACCGACTCCCTCAGCACTGACCCTCCCTCA
The DNA here is from genome assembly GCF_047496795.1 of Chiloscyllium punctatum. Classification (NCBI taxonomy): domain Eukaryota; kingdom Metazoa; phylum Chordata; class Chondrichthyes; order Orectolobiformes; family Hemiscylliidae; genus Chiloscyllium; species Chiloscyllium punctatum. The sequence continues at coordinate 63,540 of NW_027310411.1, forward strand.
GCACTGACCCTCCCTCAGCACCCACTCCCTTATCACTGACCCTCCCACAGCACCCACTCCCTCAGCACTGACCCTCCCACAGCACTGACCCTCCCACAGCCCCCACTCCCTCAGCACTGACCCTCCCACAGCACTGACCCTCCCACAGCACCCACTCCCTCAGCACTGACCCTCCCACAGCACTGACCCTCCTTCAGCACCCGCTTCCTCAGCACTGACCCTCCCTCAGCACCGACTCCCTCAGCACTGACCCTCCCACAGCACCCGCTCCCTCAGCACTGACCCTCCCTCAGCACTGACCCTCCCTCAGCACTGACCCTCCCTCAGCACCGACTCCCTCAGCACTGACCCTCCCTCAGCACTGGCCCTCCCTCAGCACTGACCCTCCCACAGCACCCACTCCCTCAGCGCTGACCCTCCCTCAGCACCCACTCCCTCAGCACTGACCCTCCCTCAGCACCCACTCCCTCAGCACTGACCCTCCCTCAGCACCCACTCCCTTATCACTGACCCTCCCACAGCACCCACTCCCTCAGCACTGACCCTCCCTCAGCACTGACCCTCCCTCAGCACTGACCCTCCCACAGCCCCCACTCCCTCAGCACTGACCCTCCCACAGCACTGACCCTCCCACAGCACCCACTCCCTCAGCACTGACCCTCCCTCAGCACTGACCCTCCCTCAGCACCGACTCCCTCAGCACTGACCCTCCCTCAGCACTGGCCCTCCCTCAGCACTGACCCTCCCTCAGCACCCGCTCCCTCAGCACTGACCCTCCCTCAGCACTGACCCTCCCTCAGCACCGACTCCCTCAGCACTGACCCTCCCTCAGCACTGACCCTCCCTCAGCACCCACTCCCTTATCACTGACCCTCCCACAGCACCCGCTCCCTCAGCACTGACCCTCCCTCAGCACCCACTCCCTCAGCGCTGACCCTCCCTCAGCACTGACCCTCCCTCTGCATTGACCCTCCCTCAGCACTGACCCTCCCTCAGCACCCACTCCCTCAGCACTGACCCTCCCTCTGCACTGACCCTCCCTCAGCACTGACCCTCCCAATGCACCCACTCCCTCAGCACTGACCCTCCCTCAGCACCTGCTCCCTCAGCACTGACCCTCCCTCAGCACTGACCCTCCCTCAGCACTGACCCTCCCACAGCACCCACTCCCTCTGCACTGACCCTCCCTCAGCACCCACTCCCTCAGCACTGACCCTCCCTCAGCACTGACCCTCCCTCAGCACTGACCCTCACACAGTACCCACTCCCTCAGCACTGACCCTCCCTCAGCACCCACTCCCTCAGCACTGACCCTCCCTCAGCACTGACCCTCCCTCAGCACTGACCCTCACACAGCACCCACTCCCTCAGCACTGACCCTCCCTCAGCACTGACCCTCCCTCAGCACCCACTCCCTCAGCACTGACCCTCCCTCAGCACCCACTCCCTTAGCACTGTCCCTCCCACAGCACCCACTCCCTCTGCACTGACCCTCCCTCAGCACCCACTCCCTCAGCACTGACCCTCCCTCAGCACTGACCCTCCCTCAGCACTGACCCTCCCTCAGTACCCACTCCCTCAGCACTGACCCTCCCTCAGCACCCACTCCCTCAGCACTGACCCTCCCTCAGCACTGACCCTCACACAGCACCCACTCCCTCAGCACTGACCCTCCCTCAGCACCCACTCCCTCAGCACTGACCCTCCCTCAGCACCCACTCCCTTAGCACTGACCCTCCCACAGCACCCACTCCCTCAGCACTGACCCTCCCTCAGCACCCACTCCCTTAGCACTGACCCTCCCTCAGCACCCACTCCCTTAGCACTGACCCTCCCACAGCACCCACTCCCTCAGCACTGACCCTCCCTCAGCACTGACCCTCCCTCAGCACCCAGTCCCTCAGCACTGACCCTCCCTCGGCACTGACCCTCCCTCAGCACTGACCCTGGCTCAGCACTTACCCTCCCTCAGCACTGACCCTCACTCAGCACCCACTCCCTCAGCACTGACCCTCCCACAGCACCCGCTCCCTCAGCACTGACTCTCCCTCAGCACTGACCCTCCCTCAGCACTGACCCTCCCACACACCCACTCCCTCAGCACCGACCCTCCCACAGCACCCACTCCCTCAGCACTGACCCTCCCTCAGCACCCACTCCCTCAGCACTGACTCTCCCTCAGCACTGACCCTCCCTCAGCACCCACTCCCTCAGCACTGACCCTCCCTCAGCACCTACTCCCTCAGCACTGACCCTCCCACAGCACCCGCTCCCTCAGCACTAACCCTCCCTCAGCACTGACTCTCCCTCAGCACTGACCCTCCCACAGCACCCGCTCCCTCAGCACTGACCCTCCCACAGCACCGACCCTCCCTCAGCACTGACCCTCCCTCAGCACTGACCCTCCCTCAGCACTGACCCTCCGACAGCACCCACTCCCTCAGCACTGACCCTCCCTCAGCACTGACCCTCCCTCACCACCCACTCCCTCAGCACTGACTCTCCCTCAGCACTGACCCTCCCTCAGCACTGACCCTCCCACAGCACCCACTCCCTCAGCACCGACCCTCCCACAGCACCCGCTCCCTCAGCACTGACCCTCCCTCAGCATTGACCCTCCCACAGCACCCGACCCCTCAGCACTGACCCTCCCACAGCACTGACCCTCCCTCAGCACTGACCCTCCCTCAGCACCCACTTCCTAAACACTGACCCTCCCTCAGCACTGACCCTCCCACAGCACCCGCTCCCTCAGCACTGACCCTCCCACAGCACTGACCCTCCCTCAGTACTGACCCTCCCTCAGCACCCACTCCCTAAACACTGACCCTCCCTCAGCACTGACCCTCCCTCAGCACTGACCCTCCCACAGCACCCGACCCCTCAGCACTGACCCTCCCACAGCACTGACCCTCCCTCAGCACTGACCCTCCCTCAGCACCCACTTCCTAAACACTGACCCTCCCTCAGCACTGACCCTCCCACAGCACCCGCTCCCTCAGCACTGACCCTCCCACAGCACTGACCCTCCCACAGCACTGACCCTCCCTCAGCACTGACCCTCCCTCAGCACCGACTCACTCAGCACTGACCCTCCCTCAGCACCGACTCACTCAGCACTGACCCTCCCACAGCACCCGCTCCCTCAGCACTGACCCTCCCTCAGCACTGACCCTCCCACAGCACCCACTCCCTCAGCACTGACCCTCCCACAGCGCCCGCTCCCTCAGCACTGACCCTCCCTCAGCACTGACCCTCCCACTGCACCCACTCCCTCAGCACTGACCCTCCCTCAGCACTGACCCTCCTTCAGCACTGACCCTCCCTCAGCACTGACCCTCCCTTAGCACTGACCCTCCCTCAGCACAGACCCTCCCTCAGCACTGACCCTCCCACAGCACTGACCCTCCCTCAGCACTGACCCTCCCTCAGCACCCACTCCCTTATCACTGACCCTCCCACAGCACCCACTCCCTCAGCACTGACCCTCCCTCAGCACTGACCCTCCCACAGCACCCACTCCCTCAGCACTGACCCTCCCTCAGCACTGACCCTCCCACAGCACCCACTCCCTCAGCACTGACCCTCCCTCAGCACTGACCCTCCCACAGCACCCACTCCCTCAGCACTGACCCTCCCACAGCACTGACCCTCCCACAGCACTGACCCTCCTTCAGCACCCGCTTCCTCAGCACTGACCCTCCCTCAGCACCGACTCCCTCAGCACTGACCCTCCCTCAGCACCCACTCCCTCAGCACTGACCCTCCCTCAGCACTGACCCTCCCTCAGCACCGACTCCCTCAGCACTGACCCTCCCTCAGCACTGGCCCTCCCTCAGCACTGACCCTCCCTCAGCACCCGCTCCCTCAGCACTGACCCTCCCTCAGCACTGACCCTCCCTCAGCACCGACTCCCTCAGCACTGACCCTCCCTCAGCACTGACCCTCCCTCAGCACCCACTCCCTTATCACTGACCCTCCCACAGCACCCGCTCCCTCAGCACTGACCCTCCCTCAGCACTGGCCCTCCCTCACCACTGACCCTCCCACAGCGCCTGCTCCCTCAGCACTGACCCTCCCTCAGCACCCACTCCCTCAGCGCTGACCCTCCCTCAGCACTGACCCTCCCTCTGCACTGACCCTCCCTCAGCACTGACCCTCCCTCAGCACTGACCCTCACACAGCACCCACTCCCTCAGCACTGACCCTCCCTCAGCACTGACCCTCCCTCAGCACTGACCCTCCCTCAGCACCCACTCCCTCAGCACTGACCCTCCCTCAGCACCCACTCCCTCAGCACTGACCCTCCCTCAGCACCCACTCCCTCAGCACTGTCCCTCCCTCAGCACCCACTCCCTCAGCACTGACCCTCCCTCAGCACCCACTCCCTTAGCACTGACCCTCCCACAGCACACACTCCCTCAGCACTGACCCTCCCTCAGCACTGACCCTCCCTCAGCACTGACCCTGGCTCAGCACTTACCCTCCCTCAGCACTGACCCTCACTCAGCACCCACTCCCTCAGCACTGACCCTCCCACAGCAGCCGCTCCCTCAGCACTGACTCTCCCTCAGCACTGACCCTCCCTCAGCACTGACCCTCCCACACACCCACTCCCTCAGCACCGACCCTCCCACAGCACCCACTCCCTCAGCACTGACCCTCCCTCAGCACCCACTCCCTCAGCACTGACTCTCCCTCAGCACTGACCCTCCCTCAGCACCCACTCCCTCAGCACTGACCCTCCCTCAGCACCTACTCCCTCAGCACTGACCCTCCCACAGCACCCGCTCCCTCAGCACTAACCCTCCCTCAGCACTGACTCTCCCTCAGCACTGACCCTCCCTCAGCACTGACCCTCCCACAGCACCCGCTCCCTCAGCACTAACCCTCCCTCAGCACTGACTCTCCCTCAGCACTGACCCTCCCTCAGCACTGACCCTCCCACAGCACCCGCTCCCTCAGTACTGACCCTCCCTCAGCACTGACCCTCCCACAGCACCGACCCTCCCTCAGCACTTACCCTCCCTCAGCACTGACCCTCCCTCAGCACTGACCCTCCCACAGCACCCACTCCCTCAGCACCGACCCTCCCACAGCACCCGCTCCCTCAGCACTGACCCTCCCTCAGCACTGACCCTCCCACAGCACCCGACCCCTCAGCACTGACCCTCCCACAGCACTGACCCTCCCTCAGCACTGACCCTCCCTCAGCACCCACTCCCTAAACACTGACCCTCCCTCAGCACTGACCCTCCCACAGCACCCGACCCCTCAGCACTGACCCTCCCACAGCACTGACCCTCCCTCAGCACTGACCCTCCCTCAGCACCCACTTCCTAAACACTGACCCTCCCTCAGCACTGACCCTCCCACAGCACCCGCTCCCACAGCACTGACCCTCCCTCAGTACTGACCCTCCCTCAGCACCCACTCCCTAAACACTGACCCTCCCTCAGCACTGACCCTCCCTCAGCACCGACTCACTCAGCACTGACCCTCCCTCAGCACTGACCCTCCCTCAGCACCCACTCCCTCAGCACTGACCCTCCCTCAGCACTGACCCCCCCACAGCACCCGCTCCCTCAGCACTGACCCTCCCTCAGCACCGACTCCCTCAGCACCCACTCCTTTATCACTGACCCTCCCACAGCACCCGCTTCCTCAGCACTGACCCTCCCACAGCACCCGCTCCCTCAGCACTGATCCTCCCACAGCACTGACCCTCCCTCAGCACCCACTCCTTTATCACTGACCCTCCCACAGCACCCGCTTCCTCAGCACTGACCCTCCCTCAGTACTGACCCTACCTCAGCACCCACTCCCTCAGCACTGACCCTCCCTCAGCACTGACCCTCCCACAGCACCCACTCCCTCAGCACTGACCCTCCCACAGCGCCCGCTCCCTCAGCACTGACCCTCCCTCAGCACCCACTCCCTCAGCACTGACCCTCCCTCAGCACTGACCTTCCCTCAGCACTGACCCTCCCACTGCACCCACTCCCTCAGCACTGACCCTCCCTCAGCACTGACCCTCCTTCAGCACTGACCCTCCCTCAGCACTGACCCTCCCTTAGCACTGACCCTCCCTCAGCACAGTCCCTCCCTCAGCACTGACCCTCCCTCAGCACTGACCTTCCCTCAGCACTGACCCTCCCACTGCACCCACTCCCTCAGCACTGACCCTCCCTCAGCACTGACCCTCCCTCAGCACTGACCCTCCCTCGGCCCTGACCCTCCCACAGCGCCCACTCCCTCAGCACTGACCCTCCCTCAGCACTGACCCTCCCTCAGCACTGACCCTCCCTCAGCATTGACCCTCCCACAGCACCCGCTCCCTCAGCACTGACCCTCCCACAGCACTGACCCTCCCACAGCACTGACCCTCCCACAGCACCCACTCCCTCAGCACTGACCCTCCCTCAGCACTGACCCTCCCACAGCACCCACTCCCTCATCACTGACCCTCCCTCAGCACTGACCCTCCCTCAGCACCCACTCCCTCAGCACTGACACTCCCACAGCACCCACTCCCTCAGCACTGACCCTCCCTCAGCACTGACCCTCCCTCAGCACCCACTCCCTCAGCACTGACCCTCCCTCAGCACCCACTCCCTCAGCACTGACCCTCCCTCAGCACTCCACTCCCACAGCACCCGCTCCCTCAGCACTGACCCTCCCTCAGCACTGACCCTCCCTCAGCACCCGCTCCCTCAACACTGACCCTCCCTGAGCACTGACCCTCCCTCAGCACCCACTCCCTCATCACTGACCCTCCCTCAGCACTGACCCTCCCACAGCACCCACTCCCTCAGCGCTGACCCTCCCATAGCGCCCACTCCCTCATCACTGACCCTCCCACAGCACTGACCCTCCCTCAGCACTGACCCTCCCACAGCACCCACTCCCTCAGCACTGACCCTCCCTCAGCATCCACTCCCTCAGCACTGACCCTCCCTTAGCACTGACCCTCCCACAGCACCCACTGCCTCAGCACTGACCCTCCCTCAGCACTGACCCTCCCACAGCACCCACTCCCTCAGCGCTGACCCTCCCTCAGCACCCACTCCCTCAGCACTGACCCTCCCTCAGCACCCACTCCCTCAGCACTGACCCTCCCTCAGCACCCACTCCCTTATCACTGACCCTCCCACAGCACCCACTCCCTCAGCACTGACCCTCCCTCAGCACTGACCCTCCCACAGCCCCCACTCCCTCAGCACTGACCCTCCCACAGCACTGACCCTCCCACAGCACCCACTCCCTCAGCACTGACCCTCCCTCAGCACTGACCCTCCCTCAGCACCGACTCCCTCAGCACTGACCCTCCCTCAGCACTGGCCCTCCCTCAGCACTGACCCTCCCTCAGCACCCGCTCCCTCAGCACTGACCCTCCCTCAGCACTGACCCTCCCTCAGCACCGACTCCCTCAGCACTGACCCTCCCTCAGCACTGACCCTCCCTCAGCACCCACTCCCTTATCACTGACCCTCCCACAGCACCCGCTCCCTCAGCACTGACCCTCCCTCAGCACCCACTCCCTCAGCGCTGACCCTCCCTCAGCACTGACCCTCCCTCTGCACTGACCCTCCCTCAGAACTGACCCTCCCTCAGCACCCACTCCCTCAGCACTGACCCTCCCTCTGCACTGACCCTCCCTCAGCACTGACCCTCCCAATGCACCCACTCCCTCAGCACTGACCCTCCCTCAGCACCTGCTCCCTCAGCACTGACCCTCCCTCAGCACTGACCCTCCCTCAGCACTGACCCTCCCACAGCACCCACTCCCTCTGCACTGACCCTCCCTCAGCACCCACTCCCTCAGCACTGACCCTCCCTCAGCACTGACCCTCCCTCAGCACTGACCCTCACACAGTACCCACTCCCTCAGCACTGACCCTCCCTCAGCACCCACTCCCTCAGCACTGACCCTCCCTCAGCACTGACCCTCCCTCAGCACTGACCCTCACACAGCACCCACTCCCTCAGCACTGACCCTCCCTCAGCACTGACCCTCCCTCAGCACCCACTCCCTCAGCACTGACCCTCCCTCAGCACCCACTCCCTTAGCACTGTCCCTCCCACAGCACCCACTCCCTCTGCACTGACCCTCCCTCAGCACCCACTCCCTCAGCACTGACCCTCCCTCAGCACTGACCCTCCCTCAGTACCCACTCCCTCAGCACTGACCCTCCCTCAGCACCCACTCCCTCAGCACTGACCCTCCCTCAGCACTGACCCTCACACAGCACCCACTCCCTCAGCACTGACCCTCCCTCAGCACTGACCCTCCCTCAGCACCCACTCCCTCAGCACTGACCCTCCCTCAGCACCCACTCCCTTAGCACTGACCCTCCCACAGCACCCACTCCCTCAGCACTGACCCTCCCTCAGCACCCACTCCCTTAGCACTGACCCTCCCTCAGCACCCACTCCCTTAGCACTGACCCTCCCACAGCACCCACTCCCTCAGCACTGACCCTCCCTCAGCACTGACCCTCCCTCAGCACCCAGTCCCTCAGCACTGACCCTCCCTCGGCACTGACCCTCCCTCAGCACTGACCCTGGCTCAGCACTTACCCTCCCTCAGCACTGACCCTCACTCAGCACCCACTCCCTCAGCACTGACCCTCCCACAGCACCCGCTCCCTCAGCACTGACTCTCCCTCAGCACTGACCCTCCCTCAGCACTGACCCTCCCACACACCCACTCCCTCAGCACCGACCCTCCCACAGCACCCACTCCCTCAGCACTGACCCTCCCTCAGCACCCACTCCCTCAGCACTGACTCTCCCTCAGCACTGACCCTCCCTCAGCACCCACTCCCTCAGCACTGACCCTCCCTCAGCACCTACTCCCTCAGCACTGACCCTCCCACAGCACCCGCTCCCTCAGCACTAACCCTCCCTCAGCACTGACTCTCCCTCAGCACTGACCCTCCCACAGCACCCGCTCCCTCAGCACTGACCCTCCCACAGCACCGACCCTCCCTCAGCACTGACCCTCCCTCAGCACTGACCCTCCCTCAGCACTGACCCTCCCACAGCACCCACTCCCTCAGCACTGACCCTCCCTCAGCACTGACCCTCCCTCACCACCCACTCCCTCAGCACTGACTCTCCCTCAGCACTGACCCTCCCTCAGCACTGACCCTCCCACAGCACCCACTCCCTCAGCACCGACCCTCCCACAGCACCCGCTCCCTCAGCACTGACCCTCCCTCAGCATTGACCCTCCCATAGCACCCGACCCCTCAGCACTGACCCTCCCACAGCACTGACCCTCCCACAGCACTGACCCTCCCTCAGCACTGACCCTCCCTCAGCACCCACTTCCTAAACACTGACCCTCCCTCAGCACTGACCCTCCCACAGCACCCGCTCCCTCAGCACTGACCCTCCCACAGCACTGACCCTCCCTCAGTACTGACCCTCCCTCAGCACCCACTCCCTAAACACTGACCCTCCCTCAGCACTGACCCTCCCTCAGCACTGACCCTCCCACAGCACCCGACCCCTCAGCACTGACCCTCCCACAGCACTGACCCTCCCTCAGCACTGACCCTCCCTCAGCACCCACTTCCTAAACACTGACCCTCCCTCAGCACTGACCCTCCCACAGCACCCGCTCCCTCAGCACTGACCCTCCCACAGCACTGACCCTCCCACAGCACTGACCCTCCCTCAGCACTGACCCTCCCTCAGCACCGACTCACTCAGCACTGACCCTCCCTCAGCACCGACTCACTCAGCACTGACCCTCCCACAGCACCCGCTCCCTCAGCACTGACCCTCCCTCAGTACTGACCCTACCTCAGCACCCACTCCCTCAGCACTGACCCTCCCTCAGCACTGACCCTCCCACAGCACCCACTCCCTCAGCACTGACCCTCCCTCAGCACTGACCCTCCCACAGCACCCACTCCCTTAGCACTGACCCTCCCTCAGCACCCACTCCCTTAGCACTGACCCTCCCACAGCACCCACTCCCTCAGCACTGACCCTCCCTCAGCACTGACCCTCCCTCAGCACCCAGTCCCTCAGCACTGACCCTCCCTCGGCACTGACCCTCCCTCAGCACTGACCCTGGCTCAGCACTTACCCTCCCTCAGCACTGACCCTCACTCAGCACCCACTCCCTCAGCACTGACCCTCCCACAGCACCCGCTCCCTCAGCACTGACTCTCCCTCAGCACTGACCCTCCCTCAGCACTGACCCTCCCACACACCCACTCCCTCAGCACCGACCCTCCCACAGCACCCACTCCCTCAGCACTGACCCTCCCTCAGCACCCACTCCCTCAGCACTGACTCTCCCTCAGCACTGACCCTCCCTCAGCACCCACTCCCTCAGCACTGACCCTCCCTCAGCACCTACTCCCTCAGCACTGACCCTCCCACAGCACCCGCTCCCTCAGCACTAACCCTCCCTCAGCACTGACTCTCCCTCAGCACTGACCCTCCCACAGCACCCGCTCCCTCAGCACTGACCCTCCCACAGCACCGACCCTCCCTCAGCACTGACCCTCCCTCAGCACTGACCCTCCCTCAGCACTGACCCTCCGACAGCACCCACTCCCTCAGCACTGACCCTCCCTCAGCACTGACCCTCCCTCACCACCCACTCCCTCAGCACTGACTCTCCCTCAGCACTGACCCTCCCTCAGCACTGACCCTCCCACAGCACCCACTCCCTCAGCACCGACCCTCCCACAGCACCCGCTCCCTCAGCACTGACCCTCCCTCAGCATTGACCCTCCCACAGCACCCGACCCCTCAGCACTGACCCTCCCACAGCACTGACCCTCCCTCAGCACTGACCCTCCCTCAGCACCCACTTCCTAAACACTGACCCTCCCTCAGCACTGACCCTCCCACAGCACCCGCTCCCTCAGCACTGACCCTCCCACAGCACTGACCCTCCCTCAGTACTGACCCTCCCTCAGCACCCACTCCCTAAACACTGACCCTCCCTCAGCACTGACCCTCCCTCAGCACTGACCCTCCCACAGCACCCGACCCCTCAGCACTGACCCTCCCACAGCACTGACCCTCCCTCAGCACTGACCCTCCCTCAGCACCCACTTCCTAAACACTGACCCTCCCTCAGCACTGACCCTCCCACAGCACCCGCTCCCTCAGCACTGACCCTCCCACAGCACTGACCCTCCCACAGCACTGACCCTCCCTCAGCACTGACCCTCCATCAGCACCGACTCACTCAGCACTGACCCTCCCTCAGCACCGACTCACTCAGCACTGACCCTCCCACAGCACCCGCTCCCTCAGCACTGACCCTCCCTCAGCACTGACCCTCCCACAGCACCCACTCCCTCAGCACTGACCCTCCCACAGCGCCCGCTCCCTCAGCACTGACCCTCCCTCAGCACTGACCCTCCCACTGCACCCACTCCCTCAGCACTGACCCTCCCTCAGCACTGACCCTCCTTCAGCACTGACCCTCCCTCAGCACTGACCCTCCCTTAGCACTGACCCTCCCTCAGCACAGACCCTCCCTCAGCACTGACCCTCCCACAGCACTGACCCTCCCTCAGCACTGACCCTCCCTCAGCACCCACTCCCTTATCACTGACCCTCCCACAGCACCCACTCCCTCAGCACTGACCCTCCCTCAGCACTGACCCTCCCACAGCACCCACTCCCTCAGCACTGACCCTCCCTCAGCACTGACCCTCCCACAGCACCCACTCCCTCAGCACTGACCCTCCCTCAGCACTGACCCTCCCACAGCACCCACTCCCTCAGCACTGACCCTCCCACAGCACTGACCCTCCCACAGCACTGACCCTCCTTCAGCACCCGCTTCCTCAGCACTGACCCTCCCTCAGCACCGACTCCCTCAGCACTGACCCTCCCTCAGCACCCACTCCCTCAGCACTGACCCTCCCTCAGCACTGACCCTCCCTCAGCACCGACTCCCTCAGCACTGACCCTCCCTCAGCACTGGCCCTCCCTCAGCACTGACCCTCCCTCAGCACCCGCTCCCTCAGCACTGACCCTCCCTCAGCACTGACCCTCCCTCAGCACCGACTCCCTCAGCACTGACCCTCCCTCAGCACTGACCCTCCCTCAGCACCCACTCCCTTATCACTGACCCTCCCACAGCACCCGCTCCCTCAGCACTGACCCTCCCTCAGCACTGGCCCTCCCTCACCACTGACCCTCCCACAGCGCCTGCTCCCTCAGCACTGACCCTCCCTCAGCACCCACTCCCTCAGCGCTGACCCTCCCTCAGCACTGACCCTCCCTCTGCACTGACCCTCCCTCAGCACTGACCCTCCCTCAGCACTGACCCTCACACAGCACCCACTCCCTCAGCACTGACCCTCCCTCAGCACTGACCCTCCCTCAGCACTGACCCTCCCTCAGCACCCACTCCCTCAGCACTGACCCTCCCTCAGCACCCACTCCCTCAGCACTGACCCTCCCTCAGCACCCACTCCCTCAGCACTGTCCCTCCCTCAGCACCCACTCCCTCAGCACTGACCCTCCCTCAGCACCCACTCCCTTAGCACTGACCCTCCCACAGCACACACTCCCTCAGCACTGACCCTCCCTCAGCACTGACCCTCCCTCAGCACTGACCCTGGCTCAGCACTTACCCTCCCTCAGCACTGACCCTCACTCAGCACCCACTCCCTCAGCACTGACCCTCCCACAGCAGCCGCTCCCTCAGCACTGACTCTCCCTCAGCACTGACCCTCCCTCAGCACTGACCCTCCCACACACCCACTCCCTCAGCACCGACCCTCCCACAGCACCCACTCCCTCAGCACTGACCCTCCCTCAGCACCCACTCCCTCAGCACTGACTCTCCCTCAGCACTGACCCTCCCTCAGCACCCACTCCCTCAGCACTGACCCTCCCTCAGCACCTACTCCCTCAGCACTGACCCTCCCACAGCACCCGCTCCCTCAGCACTAACCCTCCCTCAGCACTGACTCTCCCTCAGCACTGACCCTCCCTCAGCACTGACCCTCCCACAGCACCCGCTCCCTCAGCACTAACCCTCCCTCAGCACTGACTCTCCCTCAGCACTGACCCTCCCTCAGCACTGACCCTCCCACAGCACCCGCTCCCTCAGTACTGACCCTCCCTCAGCACTGACCCTCCCACAGCACCGACCCTCCCTCAGCACTTACCCTCCCTCAGCACTGACCCTCCCTCAGCACTGACCCTCCCACAGCACCCACTCCCTCAGCACCGACCCTCCCACAGCACCCGCTCCCTCAGCACTGACCCTCCCTCAGCACTGACCCTCCCACAGCACCCGACCCCTCAGCACTGACCCTCCCACAGCACTGACCCTCCCTCAGCACTGACCCTCCCTCAGCACCCACTCCCTAAACACTGACCCTCCCTCAGCACTGACCCTCCCACAGCACCCGACCCCTCAGCACTGACCCTCCCACAGCACTGACCCTCCCTCAGCACTGACCCTCCCTCAGCACCCACTTCCTAAACACTGACCCTCCCTCAGCACTGACCCTCCCACAGCACCCGCTCCCACAGCACTGACCCTCCCTCAGTACTGACCCTCCCTCAGCACCCACTCCCTAAACACTGACCCTCCCTCAGCACTGACCCTCCCTCAGCACCGACTCACTCAGCACTGACCCTCCCTCAGCACTGACCCTCCCTCAGCACCCACTCCCTCAGCACTGACCCTCCCTCAGCACTGACCCCCCCACAGCACCCGCTCCCTCAGCACTGACCCTCCCTCAGCACCGACTCCCTCAGCACCCACTCCTTTATCACTGACCCTCCCACAGCACCCGCTTCCTCAGCACTGACCCTCCCACAGCACCCGCTCCCTCAGCACTGATCCTCCCACAGCACTGACCCTCCCTCAGCACCCACTCCTTTATCACTGACCCTCCCACAGCACCCGCTTCCTCAGCACTGACCCTCCCTCAGTACTGACCCTACCTCAGCACCCACTCCCTCAGCACTGACCCTCCCTCAGCACTGACCCTCCCACAGCACCCACTCCCTCAGCACTGACCCTCCCACAGCGCCCGCTCCCTCAGCACTGACCCTCCCTCAGCACCCACTCCCTCAGCACTGACCCTCCCTCAGCACTGACCTTCCCTCAGCACTGACCCTCCCACTGCACCCACTCCCTCAGCACTGACCCTCCCTCAGCACTGACCCTCCTTCAGCACTGACCCTCCCTCAGCACTGACCCTCCCTTAGCACTGACCCTCCCTCAGCACAGTCCCTCCCTCAGCACTGACCCTCCCTCAGCACTGACCTTCCCTCAGCACTGACCCTCCCACTGCACCCACTCCCTCAGCACTGACCCTCCCTCAGCACTGACCCTCCCTCAGCACTGACCCTCCCTCGGCCCTGACCCTCCCACAGCGCCCACTCCCTCAGCACTGACCCTCCCTCAGCACTGACCCTCCCTCAGCACTGACCCTCCCTCAGCATTGACCCTCCCACAGCACCCGCTCCCTCAGCACTGACCCTCCCACAGCACTGACCCTCCCACAGCACTGACCCTCCCACAGCACCCACTCCCTCAGCACTGACCCTCCCTCAGCACTGACCCTCCCACAGCACCCACTCCCTCATCACTGACCCTCCCTCAGCACTGACCCTCCCTCAGCACCCACTCCCTCAGCACTGACACTCCCACAGCACCCACTCCCTCAGCACTGACCCTCCTCAGCACTGACCCTCCCTCAGCACCCACTCCCTCAGCACTGACCCTCCCTCAGCACCCACTCCCTCAGCACTGACCCTCCCTCAGCACTCCACTCCCACAGCACCCGCTCCCTCAGCACTGACCCTCCCTCAGCACTGACCCTCCCCTCAGCACCCGCTCCCTCAACACTGACCCTCCCTGAGCACTGACCCTCCTCAGCACCCACTCCCTCATCACTGACCCTCCCTCAGCACTGACCCTCCACAGCACCCACTCCCTCAGCGCTGACCCTCCCATAGCGCCCACTCCCTCATCACTGACCCTCCCACAGCACTGACCCTCCCTCAGCACTGACCCTCCCACAGCACCCACTCCCTCAGCACTGACCCTCCTCAGCATCCACTCCCTCAGCACTGACCCTCCCTTAGCACTGACCCTCCCACAGCACCCACTGCCTCAGCACTGACCCTCCCTCAGCACTGACCCTCCCACAGCACCCACTCCCTCAGCGCTGACCCTCCCTCAGCACCCACTCCCTCAGCACTGACCCTCCCTCAGCACCCACTCCCTCAGCACTGACCCTCCCTCAGCACCCACTCCCTTATCACTGACCCTCCCACAGCACCCACTCCCTCAGCACTGACCCTCCCTCAGCACTGACCCTCCCACAGCCCCCACTCCCTCAGCACTGACCCTCCCACAGCACTGACCCTCCCACAGCACCCACTCCCTCAGCACTGACCCTCCCTCAGCACTGACCCTCCCTCAGCACCGACTCCCTCAGCACTGACCCTCCCTCAGCACTGGCCCTCCCTCAGCACTGACCCTCCCTCAGCACCCGCTCCCTCAGCACTGACCCTCCCTCAGCACTGACCCTCCCTCAGCACCGACTCCCTCAGCACTGACCCTCCCTCAGCACTGACCCTCCCTCAGCACCCACTCCCTTATCACTGACCCTCCCACAGCACCCGCTCCCTCAGCACTGACCCTCCCTCAGCACCCACTCCCTCAGCGCTGACCCTCCCTCAGCACTGACCTCCCTCTGCACTGACCCTCCCTCAGAACTGACCCTCCCTCAGCACCCACTCCCTCAGCACTGACCCTCCCTCTGCACTGACCCTCCCTCAGCACTGACCCTCCCAATGCACCCACTCCCTCAGCACTGACCCTCCCTCAGCACCTGCTCCCTCAGCACTGACCCTCCCTCAGCACTGACCCTCCCTCAGCACTGACCCTCCCACAGCACCCACTCCCTCTGCACTGACCCTCCCTCAGCACCCACTCCCTCAGCACTGACCCTCCCTCAGCACTGACCCTCCCTCAGCACTGACCCTCACACAGTACCCACTCCCTCAGCACTGACCCTCCCTCAGCACCCACTCCCTCAGCACTGACCCTCCCTCAGCACTGACCCTCCTCAGCACTGACCCTCACACAGCACCCACTCCCTCAGCACTGACCCTCCCTCAGCACTGACCCTCCCTCAGCACCCACTCCCTCAGCACTGACCCTCCCTCAGCACCCACTCCTTAGCACTGTCCCTCCCACAGCACCCACTCCCTCTGCACTGACCCTCCCTCAGCACCCACTCCCTCAGCACTGACCCTCCCTCAGCACTGACCCTCCCTCAGTACCCACTCCCTCAGCACTGACCCTCCCTCAGCACCCACTCCTCAGCACTGACCCTCCCTCAGCACTGACCCTCACACAGCACCCACTCCCTCAGCACTGACCCTCCCTCAGCACTGACCCTCCCTCAGCACCCACTCCCTCAGCACTGACCCTCCCTCAGCACCCACTCCCTTAGCACTGACCCTCCCACAGCACCCACTCCCTCAGCACTGACCCTCCCTCAGCACCCACTCCCTTAGCACTGACCCTCCCTCAGCACCCACTCCCTTAGCACTGACCCTCCCACAGCACCCACTCCCTCAGCACTGACCCTCCCTCAGCACTGACCCTCCCTCAGCACCCAGTCCCTCAGCACTGACCCTCCCTCGGCACTGACCCTCCCTCAGCACTGACCCTGGCTCAGCACTTACCCTCCCTCAGCACTGACCCTCACTCAGCACCCACTCCCTCAGCACTGACCCTCCCACAGCACCCGCTCCCTCAGCACTGACTCTCCCTCAGCACTGACCCTCCCTCAGCACTACCCTCCCTCAGCACTGACCCTCCCACACACCCACTCCCTCAGCACCGACCCTCCCACAGCACCCACTCCCTCAGCACTGACCCTCCCTCAGCACCCACTCCCTCAGCACTGACTCTCCCTCAGCACTGACCCTCCCTCAGCACCCACTCCCTCAGCACTGACCCTCCCTCAGCACCTACTCCCCTCAGCACTGACCCTCCCACAGCACCCGCTCCCTCAGCACTAACCCTCCCTCAGCACTGACTCTCCCTCAGCACTGACCCTCCCACAGCACCCGCTCCCTCAGCACTGACCCTCCCACAGCACCGACCCTCCCTCAGCACTGACCCTCCCTCAGCACTGACCCTCCCTCAGCACTGACCCTCCCACAGCACCCACTCCCTCAGCACTGACCCTCCCTCAGCACTGACCCTCCCTCACCACCCACTCCCTCAGCACTGACTCTCCCTCAGCACTGACCCTCCCTCAGCACTGACCCTCCCACAGCACCCACTCCCTCAGCACCGACCCTCCCACAGCACCCGCTCCCTCAGCACTGACCCTCCCTCAGCATTGACCCTCCCATAGCACCCGACCCCTCAGCACTGACCCTCCCACAGCACTGACCCTCCCACAGCACTGACCCTCCCTCAGCACTGACCCTCCCTCAGCACCCACTTCCTAAACACTGACCCTCCCTCAGCACTGACCCTCCCACAGCACCCCGCTCCCTCAGCACTGACCCTCCCACAGCACTGACCCTCCCTCAGTACTGACCCTCCCTCAGCACCCACTCCCTAAACACTGACCCTCCTCAGCACTGACCCTCCCTCAGCACTGACCCTCCCACAGCACCCGACCCCTCAGCACTGACCCTCCCACAGCACTGACCCTCCCTCAGCACTGACCCTCCCTCAGCACCCACTTCCTAAACACTGACCCTCCCTCAGCACTGACCCTCCCACAGCACCCGCTCCCTCAGCACTGACCCTCCCACAGCACTGACCCTCCCACAGCACTGACCCTCCCTCAGCACTGACCCTCCCTCAGCACCGACTCACTCAGCACTGACCCTCCCTCAGCACCGACTCACTCAGCACTGACCCTCCCACAGCACCCGCTCCCTCAGCACTGACCCTCCCTCAGTACTGACCCTACCTCAGCACCCACTCCCTCAGCACTGACCCTCCCTCAGCACTGACCCTCCCACAGCACCCACTCCCCTCAGCACTGACCCTCCCACAGCGCCCGCTCCCTCAGCACTGACCCTCCCTCAGCACTGACCCTCCCACTGCACCCACTCCCTCAGCACTGACCCTCCCTCAGCACTGACCCTCCTTCAGCACTGACCCTCCCTCAGCACTGACCCTCCCTTAGCACTGACCCTCCCTCAGCACAGACCCTCTCTCAGCACTGACCCTCCCACAGCACTGACCCTCCCTCAGCACTGACCCTCCCTCAGCACCCACTCCCTTATCACTGACCCTCCCACAGCACCCACTCCCTCAGCACTGACCCTCCCTCAGCACTGACCCTCCCACAGCACCCACTCCCTCAGCACTGACCCTCCCTCAGCACTGACCCTCCCACAGCACCCACTCCCTCAGCACTGACCCTCCCTCAGCACTGACCCTCCCACAGCACCCACTCCCTCAGCACTGACCCTCCCACAGCACTGACCCTCCCACAGCACTGACCCTCCTTCAGCACCCGCTTCCTCAGCACTGACCCTCCCTCAGCACCGACTCCCTCAGCACTGACCCTCCCTCAGCACCCACTCCCTCAGCACTGACCCTCCCTCAGCACTGACCCTCCCTCAGCACCGACTCCCTCAGCACTGACCCTCCCTCAGCACTGGCCCTCCCTCAGCACTGACCCTCCCTCAGCACCCGCTCCCTCAGCACTGACCCTCCCTCAGCACTGACCCCTCCCTCAGCACCGACTCCCTCAGCACTGACCCTCCCTCAGCACTGACCCTCCCTCAGCACCCACTCCCTTATCACTGACCCTCCCACAGCACCCGCTCCCTCAGCACTGACCCTCCCTCAGCACTGGCCCTCCCTCACCACTAACCCTCCCACAGCGCCTGCTCCCTCAGCACTGACCCTCCCTCAGCACCCACTCCCTCAGCGCTGACCCTCCCTCAGCACTGACCCTCCCTCTGCACTGACCCTCCCTCAGCACTGACCCTCCCTCAGCACTGACCCTCACACAGCACCCACTCCCTCAGCACTGACCCTCCCTCAGCACTGACCCTCCCTCAGCACTGACCCTCCCTCAGCACCCACTCCCTCAGCACTGACCCTCCCTCAGCACCCACTCCCTCAGCACTGACCCTCCCTCAGCACCCACTCCCTCAGCACTGTCCCTCCCTCAGCACCCACTCCCTCAGCACTGACCCTCCCTCAGCACCCACTCCCTTAGCACTGACCCTCCCACAGCACACACTCCCTCAGCACTGACCCTCCCTCAGCACTGACCCTCCCTCAGCACTGACCCTGGCTCAGCACTTACCCTCCCTCAGCACTGACCCTCACTCAGCACCCACTCCCTCAGCACTGACCCTCCCACAGCACCCGCTCCCTCAGCACTGACTCTCCCTCAGCACTGACCCTCCCTCAGCACTGACCCTCCCACACACCCACTCCCTCAGCACCGACCCTCCCACAGCACCCACTCCCTCAGCACTGACCCTCCCTCAGCACCCACTCCCTCAGCACTGACTCTCCCTCAGCACTGACCCTCCCTCAGCACCCACTCCCTCAGCACTGACCCTCCCTCAGCACCTACTCCCTCAGCACTGACCCTCCCACAGCACCCGCTCCCTCAGCACTAACCCTCCCTCAGCACTGACTCTCCCTCAGCACTGACCCTCCCTCAGCACTGACCCTCCCACAGCACCCGCTCCCTCAGCACTAACCCTCCCTCAGCACTGACCCTCCCACAGCACTGACCCTCCCTCAGCACTGACCCTCCCACAGCACCGACCCTCCCTCAGCACTTACCCTCCCTCAGCACTGACCCTCCCTCAGCACTGACCCTCCCACAGCACCCACTCCCTCAGCACCGACCCTCCCACAGCACCCGCTCCCTCAGCACTGACCCTCCCTCAGCACTGAACCTCCCACAGCACCCGACCCCTCAGCACTGACCCTCCCACAGCACTGACCCTCCCTCAGCACTGACCCTCCCTCAGCACCCACTCCCCTAAACACTGACCCCTCCCTCAGCACTGACCCTCCCACAGCACCCGACCCCTCAGCACTGACCCTCCCACAGCACTGACCCTCCCTCAGCACTGACCCTCCCTCAGCACCCACTTCCTAAACACTGACCCTCCCTCAGCACTGACCCTCCCACAGCACCCGCTCCCACAGCACTGACCCTCCCTCAGTACTGACCCTCCCTCAGCACCCACTCCCTAAACACTGACCCTCCCTCAGCACTGACCCTCCCTCAGCACCGACTCACTCAGCACTGACCCTCCCTCAGCACTGACCCTCCCTCAGCACCCACTCCCTCAGCACTGACCCTCCCTCAGCACTGACCCCCCCACAGCACCCGCTCCCTCAGCACTGACCCTCCCTCAGCACCGACTCCCTCAGCACCCACTCCTTTATCACTGACCCTCCCACAGCACCCGCTTCCTCAGCACTGACCCTCCCACAGCACCCGCTCCCTCAGCACTGACCCTCCCTCAGCACTGACCCTCCCTCAGCACTGACCCTCCCTCAGCACCCACTCCTTTATCACTGACCCTCCCACAGCACCCGCTTCCTCAGCACTGACCCTCCCTCAGTACTGACCCTACCTCAGCACCCACTCCCTCAGCACTGACCCTCCCTCAGCACTGACCCTCCCACAGCACCCACTCCCTCAGCACTGACCCTCCCACAGCGCCCGCTCCCTCAGCACTGACCCTCCCTCAGCACCCACTCCCTCAGCACTGACCCTCCCTCAGCACTGACCCTCCCTCAGCACTGACCCTCCCTCAGCACTGACCCTCCCACAGCACCCACTCCCTCAGCACTGACCCTCCCACAGCGCCCGCTCCCTCAGCACTGACCCTCCCTCAGCACCCACTCCCTCAGCACTGACCCTCCCTCAGCACTGACCTTCCCTCAGCACTGACCCTCCCACTGCACCCACTCCCTCAGCACTGACCCTCCCTCAGCACTGACCCTCCTTCAGCACTGACCCTCCCTCAGCACTGACCCTCCCTTAGCACTGACCCTCCCTCAGCACAGTCCCTCCCTCAGCACTGACCCTCCCTCAGCACTGACCTTCCCTCAGCACTGACCCTCCCACTGCACCCACTCCCTCAGCACTGACCCTCCCTCAGCACTGACCCTCCCTCAGCACTGACCCTCCCTCGGCCCTGACCCTCCCACAGCGCCCACTCCCTCAGCACTGACCCTCCCTCAGCACTGACCCTCCCTCAGCACTGACCCTCCCTCAGTACTGACCCTCCCTCAGCACCCACTCCCTAAACACTGACCCTCCCTCAGCACTGACCCTCCCTCAGCACCGACTCACTCAGCACTGACCCTCCCTCAGCACTGACCCTCCCTCAGCACCCACTCCCTCAGCACTGACCCTCCCTCAGCACTGACCCCCCCACAGCACCCGCTCCCTCAGCACTGACCCTCCCTCAGCACCGACTCCCTCAGCACCCACTCCTTTATCACTGACCCTCCCACAGCACCCGCTTCCTCAGCACTGACCCTCCCTCAGTACTGACCCTACCTCAGCACCCACTCCCTCAGCACTGACCCTCCCTCAGCACTGACCCTCCCACAGCACCCACTCCCTCAGCACTGACC
The DNA here is from genome assembly GCF_047496795.1 of Chiloscyllium punctatum. Taxonomy (NCBI): domain Eukaryota; kingdom Metazoa; phylum Chordata; class Chondrichthyes; order Orectolobiformes; family Hemiscylliidae; genus Chiloscyllium; species Chiloscyllium punctatum. Next base: position 85,168 of record NW_027310411.1, read on the forward strand.
CTCCCACAGCGCCCGCTCCCTCAGCACTGACCCTCCCTCAGCACCCACTCCCTCAGCACTGACCCTCCCTCAGCACTGACCCTCCCTCAGCACTGACC
>NW_027310412.1:5000-17500 GCF_047496795.1 Chiloscyllium punctatum
TTTCAAAAGATTCGACCACGTGCCGAAAAACTTTAGACTTCCGTGAGCTCTCCGGCTTGCACCGAGACCCGAAAGTCGACGTTGCGAAGCACCACGGGACCCCTTTCGCCTGCAGGTCCCGAGCCGCCCTTTATTTGCTGTTACGAGCATCGTGTGCCCCATACCTGCGTGACGAGCACCGCAGGGCGGCAGAGCCATCGCACTTGGCCGGGTGGCAGAGGAGGACCCGACTATTCACAGATAGCGGCCCAACGACTCCCAGAGCCGGGTCGTGCGGCGCGCGAGGTCTGCTCTCTTCACAAGAGGCTTTATTAGGGAGTGCTAAGGCAAGGTTCTGTGCCCTCCACCCTCATCGCAACACCCATGGGAGCCTCCGGTCGTCAATAGACCGCCGCACCGGCCTCTGACTGACTCTCAGAATGGACGGAAAGAGCCGGGTAAGCCTTTCAAAAGATTCGACCACGTGCCGAAAACTTTAGACTTCCGTGAGCTCTCCGGCTTGCACCGAGACCCGAAGTCGACGTGCGAAAGCACCACGGGACCCCTTTCGCCTGCAGGTCCCCGAGCCGCCTTTATTTGCTGTTACGAGCATCGTGTGCCCCATACCTGCGTGACGAGCACCGCAGGGCGGCAGAGCCATCGCACTTGGGCCGGGTGGCAGAGGAGGACCCGACTATTCACAGATAGCGGCCCAACGGACTCCCAGAGCCGGTCGTGCGGCGCGCGAGGTCTGCTCTCTTCACAAGAGGCTTTATTAGGGAGTGCTAAGGCAAGGTTCTGTGCCCTCCACCCTCATCGCAACACCCATGGGAGCCTCCGGTCGTCAATAGACCGCCGCACCGGCCTCTGACTGACTCTCAGAATGGACGGAAAGAGGCCGGGTTAAGCCTTTCAAAAGATTCGACCACGTGCCGAAAACTTTAGGACTTCCGTGAGCTCTCCGGCTTGCACCGAGACCCGAAGTCGACGTGCGAAGCACCACGGGACCCCTTTCGCCTGCAGGTCCCGAGCCGCCTTTATTTGCTGTTACGAGCATCGTGTGCCCCATACCTGCGTGACGAGCACCGCAGGGCGGCAGAGCCATCGCACTTGGCCGGGTGGGCAGAGGAGGACCAGACTATTCACAGATAGCGGCCCAAACGACTCCCAGAGCCGGTCGTGCGGCGCGCGAGGTCTGCTCTCTTCACAAGAGGCTTTATTAGGGAGTGCTAAGGCAAGGTTCTGTGCCCTCCACCCTCATCGCAACCACCCATGGGAGCCCTCCGGTCGTCAATAGACCGCCGCACCGGCCCTCTGACTGACTCTCAGAATGGACCGGAAAGAGCCGGGTAAGCCTTTCAAAAGATTCGACCACGTGCCGAAAACTTTAGACTTCCGTGAGCTCTCCGGCTTGCACCGAGACCCGAAGTCGACGTGCGAAGCACCACGGGACCCCTTTCGCCTGCAGGTCCCGAGCCGCCTTTATTTGCTGTTACGAGCATCGTGTGCCCCATACCTGCGTGACGAGCACCGCAGGGCGGCAGAGCCATCGCACTTGGCCGGGTGGCAGAGGAGGACCCGACTATTCACAGATAGCGGCCCAACGACTCCCAGAGCCGGTCGTGCGGCGCGCGAGGTCTGCTCTCTTCACAAGAGGCTTTATTAGGGAGTGCTAAGGCAAGGTTCTGTGCCCTCCACCCTCATCGCAACACCCATGGGAGCCTCCGGTCGTCAATAGACCGCCGCACCGGCCTCTGACTGACTCTCAGAATGGACGGAAAGAGCCGGGTAAGCCTTTTCAAAAGATTCGACCACGTGCCGAAAAACTTTAGACTTTCCGTGAGCTCTCCGGCTTGCACCGAGACCCGAAGTCGACGTGCTAAGCACCACGGGACCCCTTTCGCCTGCAGGTCCCGAGCCGCCTTTATTTGCTGTTACGAGCATCGTGTGCCCCATACCTGCGTGACGAGCACCGCAGGGCGGCAGAGCCATCGCCACTTGGCCGGGTGGCAGAGGAGGGACCAGACTATTCACAGATAGCGGCCCCAACGACTCCCAGAGCCGGTCGTGCGGCGCGCGAGGTCTGCTCTCATCACAAGAGGCTTTAGGGAGTGCTCAGGCAAGGGTCAGCCCCGCAGCCTTCCTGGCAACACCCAGGGGAACCAGGCCACTCGCGTCTCTCGCCTTCATTTTCGACACGAGCGCCTGCGGAGGGGCCACCACCCCCCTCCGATTGTCAAGAGACCTCCGCACCGGCCTCTGACTTACTCTCAGAATGGACGGAAAGAGCCGGGTAAGCCTTTGAAAAGATTCGACCACGTGCCGAAAACTTTAGACTTCCGTGAGCTCTCCGGCTTGCAACCGAGACCCCGAAGTCGACGTGCTTAGCACCACGGGACCCCTTTCGCCTGCAGGTCCCGAGCCGCCTTTTATTTTTGTTACGAGTATCGTGTTCCCCAAACCTGGGTGACGAGCACCGCAGGGGCGGCAGAGCCATCGCGCTTGTCCGGGTGGCAGAGGAGGACCAGACTATTCACAAATAGCGGCCCCAACGACTCCCAGAGCCGGTCGTGCGGCAGGCGAGGTCTGCTCTCATCACAAGAGGCTTTAGGGAGTGCTCAGGCAACGGTCAGCCCGCAGCCTTCTTGGCAAACACCCAAGGGAACCAGGCCACTCGCGTCTCTCGCCTTCATTTTTGGACACGAGCGCCTGTGAGGGACGGCCGGAGTCAACGTGGGGTTTTGCCCCGCCCTCCAATAGTGTCAAAAGACCCGCCGCACAAGTCTCTGACTGACTCTTAGAACAGACAGAAAGAGTTTGTCAAATCTGTCAAAAAAATTGACAAAGTGTCAAAAATTCGACTTCCAAGAGCTCTCCGGCATGCACTCATACCTGTCATTAAAGTGCTATGCCCGTGGAAACCGTTTTTTCGGATGCCTTTCAGAACGGTCCCCGCGCCGCCATTTTGTTCTAAAAAATCGTGTTCCCATATATCTCCGGGTACCCCGCCAACCTCACTGCGGAAAAACTACAAGTGGCACTGAATGGGTCTGAATTCCAAATTTGACTGCATCGGTCTGGAACTCGGTCCGGTCAAAAACCGTTTGGATTTTTTCTCGGTCCGGACTTCCGCGACAGACAAAGTTAAAGTTTTCGGGCTGCAGGCACAAAACGACAGCTGGCCATTTGCCGGGCTCAATTCACCCAATTCCTCCGGCACTTCGGAGCACATGTTCGGTGTAAGTTTGCGAATCTTTCCCGATGCTGCAGCATTTTCCCTCCGCTGACACTTAGAATATTTTTCACACTTTGCTGAAAATTTTTCTAAGTGTTTTTTTCCAAGTTTTTCCTGGTTACTGATTTCTTCTTTTTAAACATTTTTTCTAAGTTTTTCTGGTTTACTGATTTCTTCTTTTTAAACATTTTTCGCAGTTTGTCTGGTTACTGATTTCTTCTTTTTAAACATTTTTTCGCCGTTTTTCTGGTTACTGATTTCTTCTTTTTAAACATTTTTTCGCCGTTTTTCTGGTTACTGATTTCCTTCTTTTTAAACATTTTTCTAAGTTTTTTCTGGTTACTCATTTCTTCTTTTTAAACATTTTTCTAAGTTTTTCTGGTTACTGATTGCTTCTTTTTAAACATTTTTCTAAGTTTTTTCTGGTTACTCATTTCTTCTTTTTAAACATTTTTCTAAGTTTTTCTGGTTACTCACTTCTTCTTTTTAAACATTTTTCGCCGTTTTTTCTGGTTACTGATTTCTTCTTTTTAAACATTTTTCTAAGTTTTTCTGGTTACTCATTTCTTTCTTTTTAAACATTTTTCTAAGTTTTTTCTGGTTACTCATTTTCTTCTTTTTAAACATTTTTCTAAGTTTTTCTGGTTACTGATTTCTTTCTTTTTAAACATTTTTCTAAGTTTTTCTGGTTACTGATTTCTTCTTTTTAAACATTTTTTCTAAGTTTTTCCTGGTTACTCATTTCTTCTTTTTAAACATTTTTCTAAGTTTTCCTGGTTACTCATTTCTTCTTTTTAAACATTTTTCTAAGTTTTCCTGGTTTACTGATTTCTTCTTTTTAAACATTTTTTCGCAGTTTTTCTGGTTACTGATTTCTTCTTTTTAAACATTTTTTCGCAGTTTGTCTGGTTACTGATTTCTTCTTTTTAAACATTTTTCGCCGTTTTTTCTGGTTACTGATTTCTTCTTTTTAAACATTTTTTCGCCGTTTTTCCTGGTTACTGATTTCTTCCTTTTTAAGCATTTTTCTAAGTTTTTTCTGGTTACTCATTTTCTTCTTTTTAAACATTTTTCTAAGTTTTTCTGGTTACTGATTTCTTCTTTTTAAACATTTTTCTAAGTTTTTTCTGGTTACTCATTTTCTTCTTTTTAAACATTTTTCTAAGTTTTTTCTGGTTACTCACTTCTTCTTTTTAAACATTTTTCTAAGTTTTTCTGGTTACTGATTTCTTCTTTTTAAACATTTTTCGCCGTTTTTTCTGGTTACTGATTTCTTCTTTTTAAACATTTTTTCTAAGTTTTTCTGGTTACTCATTTCTTCTTTTTAAAACATTTTTCTAAGTTTTTCTGGTTACTGATTTCTTCTTTTTAAACATTTTTCTAAGTTTTCCTGGTTACTGATTTCTTCTTTTTAAACATTTTTCGCAGTTTTTTCTGGTTACTGATTTCTTCTTTTTAAAACATTTTTCTAAGTTTTCCTGGTTACTGATTTCTTCTTTTTAAACATTTTTTCGCAGTTTTTTCTGGTTACTGATTTCTTCTTTTTAAACATTTTTCTAAGTTTTTTCTGGTTACTGATTTCTTCTTTTTAAACATTTTTCTAAAGTTTTTCTGGTTACTCACTTCTTCTTTTTAAACATTTTTCTAAGTTTTCCTGGTTACTGATTTCTTCTTTTTAAAACATTTTTCGCAGTTTGTCTGGTTTACTGATTTCTTCTTTTTAAACATTTTTCGCAGTTTTTCTGGTTACTGATTTCTTCTTTTTAAACATTTTTCTAAAGTTTTTTCTGGTTACTCACTTCTTCTTTTATAACATTTTTCTAAGTTTTCCTGGTTACTGATTTCTTCTTTTTAAACATTTTTCTAAGTTTTCCTGGTTACTGATTTTCTTCTTTTTAAACATTTTTTCTAAGTTTTCCTGGTTACTGATTTCTTCTTTTTAAACATTTTTTCTAAGTTTTTTCTGGTTACTCATTTCTTCTTTTTAAAACATTTTTCGCAGTTTTTCTGGTTACTGATTTCTTCTTTTTAAAACATTTTTCCTAAGTTTTTCCTGGTTACTGATTTCTTCTTTTTAAACATTTTTCTAAGTTTTCCTGGGTTACTCATTTCTTCTTTTTGATCATTTTTCTAAGTTTTCCTGGTTACTGATTTCTTCGTTTTGAACATTTTTTCTAAGTTTTTCCTGGTTTACTCACTTCTTCTTTTCAAACATTTTTCTTCGTTTTTTCTGTTTACTCATTTAGCACTTTCAGGCACTTTCCCATCATTTCCTCGTTCCCGATTTCACCCTTTAAAACGCTTTCGGGCATTTCCCTAAGTTTTGCGGTTCACTCGTTTGGGACTCACTGACACCTTCTCTAGCTTCCCTGCTCACTTTTTTTCGTACTGTTGAGAAAATTCGAACCCTTTCCTTAACTATGCCGGTTACTGACTTCACCGCTTCAGACCCTTGTCCCCGTAATGAAAGATACCATTTCCCACCGTGGGAAATTGCACGAAAATCGGACTGAACACGGGGGAGGCTCCCCCCTCGAAGGCGGAGACCGTCGGCAGAACCGCCGGGTCAAACCCGGCCGAGCTACCCGGCTTACAAGTCTCAAAAGTCGGTATGAGCAGTCACGTCCACCCCCATTCCCTTTTTGGACCACTTCCCCACGGTTCCAAATGCAATGAAAATCGGCCTGTACACGGGGGAGGGCACCCGCCTCGAAGACGAGACCGTCGGCAGAAACCGCCGGGTCAAAACCCGGCTGAGCTACCCGGCTCGGAAGCGCCCAAAGTCGGGTTGAGCAGTCACATTCACTCCCATCGACGTTTGGACCCACTTCCCACGGTTCGAAATGCAACGGAAATCGGCCTGTTACACGGGGGAGGCACCCGCCTCGAAGAGGAGACTGTCGGCAGAACCGCCGGGTCAAACCCGGCTGTGCTAACCGGCTCGGAAGCGCCAAAGTCCGGGTTGAGCAGTCACATTCACTCCCATCCCCTTTTTGGGCAACTTCCCACGGTTGGAAATGCATGGAAATCGGACTGAACACGGGGGAGGCTCCCCCCTCGAAGGCGAGACCGTCGGCAGAACCGCAGGATCAAACCCGGCTGAGCTACCCGGCTTACAAGTCTCAAAGTCGGTATGAGCAGACACGTCCACCCCCATTCCCTTTTGGACCACTTCCCACGGTTCGAAATGCATGAAAATCGGCCCTGTATACGGGGGAGGCACCCGCCCTCGAAGACGAGACCGTCGGCAGACCCGCCGGGTCAAAACCCGGCTGAGCTACCCGGCTCGGAAAGCGCCAAAGTCGGGTTGAGCAGTCACATTCACTCCCATCCCCTTTTGGACCCACTTTCCCACGGTTCGAAATGCACGAAAAATCGGCCTGTACACGGGGGAGGCACCCGCCCTCGAAGACGAGACCGTCGGCAGAAACGCCGGAAACAAAACCCGGCTGAGCTACCCGGCTTACAAGTCTCAAAGTCGGTATGAGCAGACACGTCCCACCCCCATTCCCTTTTGGACCACTTCCCACGGTTCGAAATGCATGAAAATCGGCCTGTATACGGGGGGAGGCACCCGCCTCGAAGACGAGACCGTCGGCAGACCCGCCGGGTCAAACCCGGCTGAGCTACCCGGCTCGGAAGCGCCAAAGTCGGGTTGAGCAGTCACATTCACTCCCATCCCCTTTTGAACCTCTTCCCACCGTTGGAAATGCACGAAAATCGGCCTGTACACGGGGGAGGCTCCCCCCTCGAAGGCGAGACCGTCGGCAGAACCGCCGGGTCAAACCCGGCTGAGCTACCCGGCTTACAAGTCTCGAAGTCGGGTTGAGCAGTCACATTCACTCCCATCGACTTTTGGGCAACTTCCCACCGTTGCAAATGCATGAAAATCGGCCTGTACACGGGGGAGGGCACCCGCCTCGAAGTCGAGACCGTCGGCAGAAACCGCCGGGTCCAACCCGGCTGAGCTACCCGGCTTACAAGTCTCAAAGCCGGGGTTGGGCAGTCACGTTCACCCCCCATTCCCCTTTTGGATCACTTCCCACGGTTCGAAATGCACGAAAACCGGCCTGTACACGGGGGAGGGTCCCGCCCTCGAAGGCGAGACCGTCGGCAGAACCGCCGGGTCAAACCTGGCTGAGCTACCCGGCTTACAAGTCTCAAAGTCGGGTTGAGCAGTCACGTTCACTCCCATCGACTTTTAGACCACTTCCCACGGTTCGAAATGCACGAAAATCGGCCTGTACACGGGGGAGGCACCCGCCTCGAAGACGAGACCGTCGGCAGAACCGCCGGGTCAAAACCCGGCCGAGCTACCCGGGTTAGAAGCCTCAGAGTCGGGTTGAGCAGTCACGTTCACTCCCATCGACTTTTAGACCCACTTCCCACGGTTGGAAATGCACGAAAATCGGCCTGTACACGGGGGTGGCATCCGCCTCGAAGACCGAGACCGTCGGCAGAACCGCCGGGTCAAACCCGGCTGAGCTACCCGGCTTACAAGTCTCAAAGTCGGGTTGAGCAGTCACATTCACTCCCATCGACTTTTGGGCAACTTCCCACGGTTCGAAATGCACAAGATTCGGCCTGAACACGGGGGACGCTCCCCCCTCGAAGGCGAGACCGTCGGCAGAACCGCCGGGTCAAACCCGGCTGAGCTACCCGGCTCGGAAGCGCCAAAGTCGGTATGAGCAGTCACGTTCACTCCCATCCCCTTTTGGACCGCTTCCCACGGTACGAAATGCATGAAAATCGGCCTGTACACGGGGGAGGCACCCGCCTCGAAGACGAGACCGTCGGCAGAACCGCCGGGTCAAACCCGGCTGAGCTACCCGGCTTACAAGTCTCAAAGTCGGGTTGAGCAGTCACATTCACTCCCATCGACTTTTGGGCAACTTCCCACGGTTCGAAATGCACAAAATTCGGCCTGAACACGGGGGACGCTCCCCCCTCGAAGGCGAGACCGTCGGCAGAACCGCCGGGTCAAACCCGGCTGAGCTACCCGGCTTAAAAGTCTCAAAGTCGGTATGAGCAGTCACATTCACCCCCATTCCCTTTTGGACCACTTCCCACGGTTGGAAATGCATGAAAATCGGCCTGGACACGGGGGAGGCTCCCCCCTCGATGACGAGACCGTCGGCAGAACCGCCGGAACAAACCCGGCTGAGCTACCCGGCTTACAAGTCTCAAAGTCGGTATGAGCAGACACGTCCACCCCCATTCCCTTTTGGACCACTTCCCACCGTTGGAAATGCACGAAAATCGGCCTGTACACGGGGGAGGCACCGGCCTCGAAGACGAGACCGTCGGCAGAACCGCCGGATCAAACCCGGCCGAGCTACCCGGGTTAGAAGCCTCAGAGTCGGGTTGAGCAGTCACATTCACTCCCATCCCCTTTTGAACCTCTTCCCACCGTTGGAAATGCACGAAAATCGGCCTGTACACGGGGGAGGCTCCCCCCTCGAAGGCGAGACCGTCGGCAGAACCGCCGGGTCAAACCCGGCTGAGCTACCCGGCTTAAAAGTCTCAAAGTCGGGTTGAGCAGTCACATTCACTCCCATCGACTTTTGGGCAACTTCCCACCGTTGCAAATGCATGAAAATCGGCCTGTACACGGGGGAGGCTCCGCCCTCGAAGGCGAGACCGACGGCAGAACCGCCGGGTCAAACCCGGCCGGGCTACCCGGGTTAGAAGCCTCAGAGTCGGGTTGAGCAGTCGCATTCACCCCCATCCCCTTTTGAACCTCTTCCCACCGTTGGAAATGCACGAAAATCGGCCTGTACACGGGGGAGGCACCGGCCTCGAAGACGAGACCGTCGGCAGAACCGCCGGATCAAACCCGGCCGAGCTACCCGGGTTAGAAGCCTCAGAGTCGGGTTGAGCAGTCACATTCACTCCCATCCCCTTTTGAACCTCTTCCCACCGTTGGAAATGCACGGAAATCGGCCTGTACACGGGGGAGGCTCCCCCCTCGAAGGCGAGACCGTCGGCAGAACCGCCGGGTCAAACCCGGCTGAGCTACCCGGCTTACAAGTCTCAAAGTCGGTATGAGCAGACACGTCCACCCCCATTCCCTTTTGGACCACTTCCCACCGTTGGAAATGCACGAAAATCGGCCTGTACACGGGGGAGGCACCGGCCTCGAAGACGAGACCGTCGGCAGAACCGCCGGATCAAACCCGGCCGAGCTACCCGGGTTAGAAGCCTCAGAGTCGGGTTGAGCAGTCACATTCACTCCCATCCCCTTTTGAACCTCTTCCCACCGTTGGAAATGCACGAAAATCGGCCTGTACACGGGGGAGGCTCCCCCCTCGAAGGCGAGACCGTCGGCAGAACCGCCGGGTCAAACCCGGCTGAGCTACCCGGCTTAAAAGTCTCAAAGTCGGGTTGAGCAGTCACATTCACTCCCATCGACTTTTGGGCAACTTCCCACCGTTGCAAATGCATGAAAATCGGCCTGTACACGGGGGAGGCTCCGCCCTCGAAGGCGAGACCGACGGCAGAACCGCCGGGTCAAACCCGGCCGGGCTACCCGGCTCGGAAGCGCCAAAGTCGGGTTGAGCAGTCACATTCACCCCCATCCCCTTTTGGGCCACTTCCCACGGTTCGAAATGCATGAAAATCGGCCTGTACACGGGGGACGCTCCCCCCTCGAAGGCGAGGCAGTCGGCAGAACCGCCGGGTCAAACCCGGCTGAGCTACCCGGGTTAGATGCCTCAAAGTCGGGTTGAGCAGTCACATTCACCCCCATCCCCTTTCGGCCCCCTTCCCACGGTTGGAAATGCATGAAAATCGGCCTGTACACGGTGGGCGCTCCCCCCTCGAAGGTGAGACCTTCGGCAGAACCGCCGGGTCAAATCCTGCCGAGCTACCCGCGTTAGAGGTCTCAATGTCGGCTTCAGCAGTCACATTCAATCCCATTCCCGTTTGGACCTCTTCCCGCCGATGGAAATGCACAAAATTCGGCCTGAACACGCGGGGCGCTCCCCCCTCGAAGGCGAGACCGTCGCCAGAACCGCCGGGTCAAATCCGGCTGAGCTACCCGCGTTACAGGTCTCAAAGTCGGGTTGAGCAGTCACGTTCACCCCCATCCCCTTTCGGACCCCTTCCCACGGTTGGAAATGCATGAAAATCGGCCTGTACACGGTGGGCGCTCCCCCCTCGAAGGTGAGACCTTCGGCAGAACCGCCGGGTCAAATCCGGCCGAGCTACCCGCGTTAGAGGTCTCAATGTCGGCTTCAGCAGTCACATTCAATCCCATTCCCGTTTGGACCTCTTCCCGCCGATGGAAATGCACAAAATTCGGCCTGAACACGCGGGACGCTCCCCCCTCGAAGGTGAGACCTTCGGCAGAACCGCCGGGTCAAATCCGGCCGAGCTACCCGCGTTAGAGGTCTCAATGTCGGCTTCAGCAGTCACATTCAATCCCATTCCCGTTTGGACCTCTTCCCGCCGATGGAAATGCACAAAATTCGGCCTGAACACGCGGGACGCTCCCCCCTCGAAGGCGAGACCGTCGCCAGAACCGCCGGGTCAAATCCGGCTGAGCTACCCGCGTTACAGGTCTCAAAGTCGGGTTGAGCAGTCACGTTCACCCCCATCCCCTTTCGGACCCCTTCCCACGGTTGGAAATGCATGAAAATCGGCCTGTACACGGTGGGCGCTCCCCCCTCGAAGGTGAGACCTTCGGCAGAACCGCCGGGTCAAATCCGGCCGAGCTACCCGCGTTAGAGGTCTCAATGTCGGCTTCAGCAGTCACATTCAATCCCATTCCCGTTTGGACCTCTTCCCGCCGATGGAAATGCACAAAATTCGGCCTGAACACGCGGGACGCTCCCCCCTCGAAGGTGAGACCTTCGGCAGAACCGCCGGGTCAAATCCGGCCGAGCTACCCGCGTTAGAGGTCTCAATGTCGGCTTCAGCAGTCACATTCAATCCCATTCCCGTTTGGACCTCTTCCCGCCGATGGAAATGCACAAAATTCGGCCTGAACACGCGGGACGCTCCCCCCTCGAAGGCGAGACCGTCGCCAGAACCGCCGGGTCAAATCCGGCTGAGCTACCCGCGTTAGAGGTCTCAAAGTCGGGTTGAGCAGTCACGTTCACCCCCATCCCCTTTCGGACCCCTTCCCACGGTTGGAAATGCATGAAAATCGGCCTGTACACGGTGGGCGCTCCCCCCTCGAAGCTGAGACCTTCGGCAGAACCGCCGGGTCAAATCCGGCCGAGCTACCCGCGTTAGAGGTCTCAATGTCGGCTTCAGCAGTCACATTCAATCCCATTCCCGTTTGGACCTCTTCCCGCCGATGGAAATGCACAAAACTCGGCCTGAACACGCGGGACGCTCCCCCCTCGAAGGTGAGACCTTCGGCAGAACCGCCGGGTCAAATCCGGCCGAGCTACCCGCGTTAGAGGTCTCAATGTCGGCTTCAGCAGTCACATTCAATCCCATTCCCGTTTGGACCTCTTCCCGCCGATGGAAATGCACAAAATTCGGCCTGAACACGCGGGACGCTCCCCCCTCGAAGGCGAGACCGTCGCCAGAACCGCCGGGTCAAATCCGGCCGAGCTACCCGCGTTAGAGGTCTCAATGTCGGCTTCAGCAGTCACATTCAATCCCATTCCCTTTTGGAACACTTCCCGCCGTTAACAATGCACGATATTCGGCCTGAACACGCGGGACGCTCCCCCCTCGAAGGTGAGACCTTCGGCAGAACCGCCGGGTCAAATCCTGCCGAGCTACCCGCGTTAGAGGTCTCAATGTCGGCTTCAGCAGTCACATTCAATCCCATTCCCGTTTGGACCTCTTCCCGCCGATGGAAATGCACAAAATTCGGCCTGAACACGCGGGACGCTCCCCCCTCGAAGGCGAGACCGTCGCCAGAACCGCCGGGTCAAATCCGGCCGAGCTACCCGCGTTAGAGGTCTCAATGTCGGCTTCAGCAGTCACATTCAATCCCATTCACGTTTGGAACACTTCCCGCCGTTAACAATGCACGATATTCGGCCTGAACACGCGGGACGCTCCCCCCTCGAAGGTGAGACCTTCGGCAGAACCGCCGGGTCAAATCCTGCCGAGCTACCCGCGTTAGAGGTCTCAATGTCGGCTTCAGCAGTCACATTCAATCCCATTCCCGTTTGGACCTCTTCCCGCCGATGGAAATGCACAAAATTCGGCCTGAACACGCGGGGCGCTCCCCCCTCGAAGGCGAGACCGTCGCCAGAACCGCCGGGTCAAATCCGGCTGAGCTACCCGCGTTACAGGTCTCAAAGTCGGCTTCAGCAGTCAC
>NW_027310412.1:25000-27500 GCF_047496795.1 Chiloscyllium punctatum
ATCCACGCGCGTGCGACCGTCCAAGTCACAGCGTTCGACGAAAACCTCCTCCTCGGCCAGGCACTCGGCGCCAGCAGGGGAGACAGGATCAGACGCCCCGCCGGCCACTTAAGGCCGAGGACGAACCACGAGACGGGCGGCTGCAGCAGCGGGCGGCCTGCAGCTCCCAGCACTCTCAATCGATCAACCATCGAGTCGGGTCAGCTGTGTCAAACCGGCGAGCTCCACGGTCAGGCCGGCGGCGCACCAGCACCGGACCTCCGCGGCTCCCTTCACTCTTTTCCACTGCCAGCCAACCGAGAGACGGACCCAATGCGGACGTGCAGAGCTTAGGCAGACCCCCCACTGGAGGCTCAACACTTCGTGGCAGCTCCGTGTCCCAGAGACCAGGAGGGTTGGCACACACACACAGTGTGAACCACCGACAGCCATTCTGGGACCGGTGACAGCCGTGCTGGCCCCACTGCCACGACACAGACGGACGCCAGGCCGCGCTCCCCGGCGGGGGGATGGCGTCGAGCCTGACGAACGGAATGTGCAGGGTGGGGGGGAAAGGCCAAGCGCTCCGACGCCGGAGGGCTCCGGAGTCTGAACTTAGGGGGACAAAGAGGACGGGTCCTCTGCGACACCCCAGCCGCGCTCTCGCCAGCCAAGGCGAGTGCGATTGATTGCCAAACGACCCTCAGACAGGCGTGGCCCCGGGAAGAACCCGGGGCCGCAAAGTGCGTTCAAAGTGTCGATGATCAATGTGTCCTGCAATTCACATTAATTCTCGCAGCTAGCTGCGTTCGTCATCGACGCACGAGCCGAGTGATCCACCGTCAAGAGTTGTCTGAGTTTGTTTTAGGTCTCTCCCTCGCCAGAGGAAAGCGACCCGGACCGCACATACGCTCCCCACCTTGAGCTACAGCCACCTGCACGCCGGCGTGCGGGCGGAGCAGGGTGGCGTGAAGCGATGGGGAGCACCATCCTGGTGCGGCCCGCAGAAACATACGTCTATTGGGGGGAGGAGGACAGGGCGCCCAAGAGGCGATGCGTGCCCCAACGCACCGCAGCGACGGAGGCAGGATCACCGCCACCATGTCGCCCGCCTAGTATCACGAGGCGTGCAGCAGCTTTGCCCTAGGAAAAGCAGAGGCGGGAACGGGCACCGGCCATCGGTTCGGCAGCGTCACTGACGCGTGCACGTGGCGGCGTGTCGGCGAGCGGACTTCCTGCGAGGAGGCGGGGGCGGCACTCGCCCGAGCAGACGCCCCGCCCGGCCCAGCCACCGCCGAGGTGGACTGGGAGTCGCGGCAACGGCTCGTCATACTCGTTCCCACACTCACAGCGCAGCTTGCCCGCAAGCCACCGACCACCGATCGACGCCAGGCGCCCCGACCGAGAGCGGGATCGCTCGTTCGCCCTGCTGGCAGTTCGCTGGGGATCACTACTGCACGGAGCTCGGAGACCGACGGGCGGCAACTCGAGAGTCTTTAAACCACCACCCCCATCCCGCAAGTGCAAAGAGGCTGTATACGCACAGACGGGTGAGGGGAATAGGTACCCCGTCGGGTTTGAAGGGAGCGTGACTAGATAGCAACGATGTAAACCCAGCCGATTTGGGAGCGAAAGACCGGCGCCTGCATCACCGGCTCGTTTCCCGTGGCTGGAGAGTACACCGAAACCCTCGTCTGTCGCGAGCTCCCGACGACGCGGTGCCGCCAAGCAGCAGGGCCGGACCTGGTGTGGCTCCCCTCGTCGATCACAGACCGGTCGGCACTACTGACGAGACGGTGGAACGGGCTTCGCCCCTTGTGACGAATGGGTGATGCGAACCGCCCGCCCGCGTGCGTTCGGGGTGGATCCTCGGCAAACGGAGATTTGAAATCGGAAAGTGTCCTCCTGCCCGCGCAGGTAGGCGCCCAACAGTTGTGGGGGGTTTGGCGGTGACCACGGCTGCAGGGCCTGCTACCCCGACGAGCTCTCCTGCTGGCCCGAAACCACCCTCGCGAGACAAGTTGAAACGGAAACGGGCGTACCCCAAGCCGACGATCCTTTCTTATTTGTTACTTTTTTTTTCACTTGCTCGAGTTGTGGGGATTTGGCGGTGACCACGGCTGCAGGGCCTGCTACCCCGACGAGCTCTCCTGCTGGCCCCGAAACCACCCTCGCGAGACAAGTTGAAACGGAAACGGGCGTACCCCCAAGCCGACAGAGATCCTTTCTTATTTGTTACTTTTTTTTTTCACTTGCTCGAGTTGTGGGGGTTTGGCGGTGACCACGGCTGCAGGGCCTGCTACCCCGACGAGCTCTCCTGCTGGCCCCGAAACCACCCTCGCGAGACAAGTTGAAACGGAAACGGGCGTACCCCCAAGCCGACGATCCTTTCTATTTGTTACTTTTTTTTTCACTTGCTCGAGTTGTGGGGGTTTGGCGGTGACCACGGCTGCAGGGCCTGCTACCCCGACGAGCTCTCCTGCTGGCCCCGAAACCACCCTCGCGAGACAAGTTGAAACGG
>NW_027310412.1:32500-45267 GCF_047496795.1 Chiloscyllium punctatum
TTTGCTGTTACGAGCATCGTGTGCCCCATACCTGCGTGACGAGCACCGCAGGGCGGCAGAGCCATCGCACTTGGCCGGGTGGCAGAGGAGGACCCGACTATTCACAGATAGCGGCCCACGACTCCCAGAGCCGGTCGTGCGGCGCGCGAGGTCTGCTCTCTTCACAAGAGGCTTTATTAGGGAGTGCTAAGGCAAGGTTCTGTGCCCTCCACCCTCATCGCAACACCCATGGGAGCCTCCGGTCGTCAATAGACCGCCGCACCGGCCTCTGACTGACTCTCAGAATGGACGGAAAGAGCCGGGTAAGCCTTTCAAAAGATTCGACCACGTGCCGAAAACTTTAGACTTCCGTGAGCTCTCCGGCTTGCACCGAGACCCGAAGTCGACGTGCGAAGCACCACGGGACCCCTTTCGCCTGCAGGTCCCGAGCCGCCTTTATTTGCTGTTACGAGCATCGTGTGCCCCATACCTGCGTGACGAGCACCGCAGGGCGGCAGAGCCATCGCACTTGGCCGGGTGGCAGAGGAGGACCCGACTATTCACAGATAGCGGCCCAACGACTCCCAGAGCCGGTCGTGCGGCGCGCGAGGTCTGCTCTCTTCACAAGAGGCTTTATTAGGGAGTGCTAAGGCAAGGTTCTGTGCCCTCCACCCTCATCGCAACACCCATGGGAGCCTCCGGTCGTCAATAGACCGCCGCACCGGCCTCTGACTGACTCTCAGAATGGACGGAAAGAGCCGGGTAAGCCTTTCAAAAGATTCGACCACGTGCCGAAAACTTTAGACTTCCGTGAGCTCTCCGGCTTGCACCGAGACCCGAAGTCGACGTGCGAAGCACCACGGGACCCCTTTCGCCTGCAGGTCCCGAGCCGCCTTTATTTGCTGTTACGAGCATCGTGTGCCCCATACCTGCGTGGACGAGCACCGCAGGGCGGCAGAGCCATCGCACTTGGCCGGGTGGCAGAGGAGGACCCGACTATTCACAGATAGCGGCCCAACGACTCCCAGAGCCGGTCGTGCGGCGCGCGAGGTCTGCTCTCTTCACAAGAGGCTTTATTAGGGAGTGCTAAGGCAAGGTTCTGTGCCCTCCACCCTCATCGCAACACCCATGGGAGCCTCCGGTCGTCAATAGACCGCCGCACCGGCCTCTGACTGACTCTCAGAATGGACGGAAAGAGCCGGGTAAGCCTTTCAAAAGATTCGACCACGTGCCGAAAACTTTAGACTTCCGTGAGCTCTCCGGCTTGCACCGAGACCCGAAGTCGACGTGCTAAGCACCACGGGACCCCTTTCGCCTGCAGGTCCCGAGCCGCCTTTATTTGCTGTTACGAGCATCGTGTGCCCCATACCTGCGTGACGAGCACCGCAGGGCGGCAGAGCCATCGCACTTGGCCGGGTGGCAGAGGAGACCAGACTATTCACAGATAGCGGCCCAACGACTCCCAGAGCCGGTCGTGCGGCGCGCGAGGTCTGCTCTCATCAGCAAGAGGCTTTAGGGAGTGCTCAGGCAAGGGTCAGCCCGCAGCCTTCCTGGCAACACCCAGGGGAACCAGGCCACTCGCGTCTCTCGCCTTCATTTTCGACACGAGCGCCTGCGGAGGGCCACCACCCCCTCCGATTGTCAAGAGACCTCCGCACCGGCCTCTGACTTACTCTCAGAATGGACGGAAAGAGCCGGGTAAGCCTTTGAAAAAGATTCGACCACGTGCCGAAAACTTTAGACTTCCGTGAGCTCTCCGGCTTGCACCGAGACCCGAAGTCGACGTGCTTAGCACCACGGGACCCCTTTCGCCTGCAGGTCCCGAGCCGCCTTTTATTTTTGTTACGAGTATCGTGTTCCCCAAACCTGGGTGACGAGCACCGCAGGGCGGCAGAGCCATCGCGCTTGTCCGGGTGGCAGAGGAGGACCAGACTATTCACAAATAGCGGCCAACGACTCCCAGAGCCGGTCGTGCGGCAGGCGAGGTCTGCTCTCATCACAAGAGGCTTTAGGGAGTGCTCAGGCAACGGTCAGCCCGCAGCCTTCTTGGCAACACCCAAGGGAACCAGGCCACTCGCGTCTCTCGCCTTCATTTGGACACGAGCGCCTGTGGAGGGACGGCCGGAGTCAACGTGGGGTTTGCCCGCCCTCCAATAGTGTCAAAAGACCGCCGCACAAGTCTCTGACTGACTCTTAGAACAGACAGAAAGAGTTTGTCAAATCTGTCAAAAAATTGACAAAGTGTCAAAAATTCGACTTCCAAGAGCTCTCCGGCATGCACTCATACCTGTCATTAAAGTGCTATGCCCGTGGAACCGTTTTTCGGATGCCTTTCAGAACGGTCCCGCGCCGCCATTTTGTTCTAAAAATCGTGTTCCCATATATCTCCGGGTACCCCGCCAACCTCACTGCGGAAAAACTACAAGTGGCACTGAATGGGTCTGAATTCCAAATTTGACTGCATCGGTCTGGAACTCGGTCCGGTCAAAACCGTTTGGATTTTTCTCGGTCCGGACTTCCGCGACAGACAAAGTTAAAGTTTTCGGGCTGCAGGCACAAAACGACAGCTGGCCATTTGCCGGGCTCAATTCACCCAATTCCTCCGGCACTTCGGAGCACATGTTCGGTGTAAGTTTGCGAATCTTTCCCGATGCTGCAGCATTTTCCTCCGCTGACACTTAGAATATTTTTCACACTTTGCTGAAAATTTTTCTAAGTGTTTTTTTCCAAGTTTTCCTGGTTACTGATTTCTTCTTTTTAAACATTTTTCTAAGTTTTTCTGGTTACTGATTTCTTCTTTTTAAACATTTTTCGCAGTTTGTCTGGTTACTGATTTCTTCTTTTTAAACATTTTTCGCCGTTTTTCTGGTTACTGATTTCTTCTTTTAAACATTTTTCGCCGTTTTTCTGGTTACTGATTTCTTCTTTTTAAACATTTTTCTAAGTTTTTCTGGTTACTCATTTCTTCTTTTTAAACATTTTTCTAAGTTTTTCTGGTTACTGATTTCTTCTTTTTAAACATTTTTCTAAGTTTTTCTGGTTACTCATTTCTTCTTTTTAAACATTTTTCTAAGTTTTTCTGGTTACTCACTTCTTCTTTTTAAACATTTTTCGCCGTTTTTCTGGTTACTGATTTCTTCTTTTTAACATTTTTCTAAGTTTTTCTGGTTACTCATTTCTTCTTTTTAAACATTTTTCTAAGTTTTTCTGGTTACTCATTTCTTCTTTTTAAACATTTTTCTAAGTTTTTCTGGTTACTGATTTCTTCTTTTTAAACATTTTTCTAAGTTTTTCTGGTTACTGATTTCTTCTTTTTAAACATTTTTCTAAGTTTTCCTGGTTACTCATTTCTTCTTTTTAAACATTTTTCTAAGTTTTCCTGGTTACTCATTTCTTCTTTTTAAACATTTTTCTAAGTTTTCCTGGTTACTGATTTCTTCTTTTTAAACATTTTTCGCAGTTTTTTCTGGTTACTGATTTCTTCTTTTTAAACATTTTTTCGCAGTTTGTCTGGTTACTGATTTCTTCTTTTTAAACATTTTTCGCCGTTTTTCTGGTTACTGATTTCTTCTTTTAAACATTTTTCGCCGTTTTTCTGGTTACTGATTTCTTCTTTTTAAGCATTTTTCTAAGTTTTTCTGGTTACTCATTTCTTCTTTTTAAACATTTTTCTAAGTTTTTCTGGTTACTGATTTCTTCTTTTTAAACATTTTTCTAAGTTTTTCTGGTTACTCATTTCTTCTTTTTAAACATTTTTCTAAGTTTTTCTGGTTACTCACTTCTTCTTTTTAAACATTTTTCTAAGTTTTTCTGGTTACTGATTTCTTCTTTTTAAACATTTTTCGCCGTTTTTCTGGTTACTGATTTCTTCTTTTTAAACATTTTTCTAAGTTTTTCTGGTTACTCATTTCTTCTTTTTAAACATTTTTCTAAGTTTTTCTGGTTACTGATTTCTTCTTTTTAAACATTTTCTAAGTTTTCCTGGTTACTGATTTCTTCTTTTTAAACATTTTTCGCAGTTTTTCTGGTTACTGATTTCTTCTTTTTAAACATTTTTCTAAGTTTTCCTGGTTACTGATTTCTTCTTTTTAAACATTTTCGCAGTTTTCTGGTTACTGATTTCTTCTTTTTAACATTTTTCTAAGTTTTTCTGGTTACTGATTTCTTCTTTTTAAACATTTTTCTAAGTTTTTCTGGTTACTCACTTCTTCTTTTTAAACATTTTTCTAAGTTTTCCTGGTTACTGATTTCTTCTTTTTAAACATTTTTCGCAGTTTGTCTGGTTACTGATTTCTTCTTTTTAAACATTTTTCGCAGTTTTTCTGGTTACTGATTTCTTCTTTTTAAACATTTTTCTAAGTTTTTCTGGTTACTCACTCTTCTTCTTTTATAACATTTTTCTAAGTTTTCCTGGTTACTGATTTCTTCTTTTTTAAACATTTTTCTAAGTTTTCCTGGTTACTGATTTCTTCTTTTTAAACATTTTTCTAAGTTTTCCTGGTTACTGATTTCTTCTTTTTAAACATTTTTCTAAGTTTTTCTGGTTACTCATTTCTTCTTTTTAAACATTTTTCGCAGTTTTTCTGGTTACTGATTTCTTCTTTTAAACATTTCCTAAGTTTTCCTGGTTACTGATTTCTTCTTTTTAAACATTTTTCTAAGTTTTCCTGGTTACTCATTTCTTCTTTTTGATCATTTTTCTAAGTTTTCCTGGTACTGATTTCTTCGTTTTGAACATTTTTCTAAGTTTTCCTGGTTACTCACTTCTTCTTTTCAAACATTTTTCTTCGTTTTTCTGTTTACTCATTTAGCACTTTCAGGCACTTTCCCATCATTTCCTCGTTCCCGATTTCACCCTTTAAAACGCCTTTCGGGCATTTCCCTAAGTTTTGCGGTTCACTCGTTTGGACTCACTGACACCTTCTCTAGCTTCCCTGCTCACTTTTTTCGTACTGTTGAGAAAATTCGAACCCTTTCCTTAACTATGCCGGTTACTGACTTCACCGCTTCAGACCCTTGTCCCCGTAATGAAAGATACCATTTCCC
Source organism: Chiloscyllium punctatum (assembly GCF_047496795.1). Taxonomy (NCBI): domain Eukaryota; kingdom Metazoa; phylum Chordata; class Chondrichthyes; order Orectolobiformes; family Hemiscylliidae; genus Chiloscyllium; species Chiloscyllium punctatum. Next base: position 37,526 of record NW_027310412.1, read on the forward strand.
ACCGTGGGAAATGCACGAAAATCGGAACTGAACACGGGGGAGGCTCCCCCCTCGAAGGCGAGACCGTCGGCAGAACCGCCGGGTCAAACCCGGCCGAGCTACCGGCTTACAAGTCTCAAAGTCGGTATGAGCAGTCACGTCCACCCCCATTCCCTTTTGGACCACTTCCACGGTTCCAAATGCATGAAAATCGGCCTGTACACGGGGGAGGCACCCGCCTCGAAGACGAGACCGTCGGCAGAACCGCCGGGTCAAACCCGGCTGAGCTACCCGGCTCGGAAGCGCCAAAGTCGGGTTGAGCAGTCACATTCACTCCCATCGACGTTTGGACCACTTCCCACGGTTCGAAATGCACGGAAATCGGCTGTACACGGGGGAGGCACCCGCCTCGAAGAGGAGACTGTCGGCAGAACCGCCGGGTCAAACCCGGCTGTGCTAACCGGCTCGGAAGCGCCAAGTCGGGTTGAGCAGTCACATTCACTCCCATCCCCTTTTGGGCAACTTCCCACGGTTGGAAATGCATGGAAATCGGACTGAACACGGGGGAGGCTCCCCCCTCGAAGGCGAGACCGTCGGCAGAACCGCAGGATCAAACCCGGCTGAGCTACCCGGCTTACAAGTCTCAAAGTCGGTATGAGCAGACACGTCACCCCCATTCCCTTTTGGACCACTTCCCACGGTTCGAAATGCATGAAAATCGGCCTGTATACGGGGGAGGCACCCGCCTCGAAGACGAGACCGTCGGCAGACCCGCCGGGTCAAACCCGGCTGAGCTACCCGGCTCGGAAGCGCCAAAGTCGGGTGAGCAGTCACATTCACTCCCATCCCCTTTTGGACCACTTCCCACGGTTCGAAATGCACGAAAATCGGCCTGTACACGGGGGAGGCACCCGCCTCGAAGACGAGACCGTCGGCAGAACCGCCGGAACAAACCCGGCTGAGCTACCCGGCTTACAAGTCTCAAAGTCGGTATGAGCAGACACGTCCACCCCCATTCCCTTTTGGACCACTTCCCACGGTTCGAAATGCATGAAAATCGGCCTGTATACGGGGGAGGCACCCGCCTCGAAGACGAGACCGTCGGCAGACCCGCCGGGTCAAACCCGGCTGAGCTACCCGGCTCGGAAGCGCCAAAGTCGGGTTGGAGCAGTCACATTCACTCCCATCCCCTTTTGAACCTCTTCCCACCGTTGGAAATGCACGAAAATCGGCCTGTACACGGGGGAGGCTCCCCCCTCGAAGGCGAGACCGTCGGCAGAACCGCCGGGTCAAACCCGGCTGAGCTACCCGGCTTACAAGTCTCGAAGTCGGGTTGAGCAGTCACATTCACTCCCATCGACTTTTGGGCAACTTCCCACCGTTGCAAATGCATGAAAATCGGCCTGTACACGGGGGAGGCACCCGCCTCGAAGTCGAGACCGTCGGCAGAACCGCCGGGTCCAACCCGGCTGAGCTACCCGGCTTACAAGTCTCAAAGCCGGGTTGGGCAGTCACGTTCACCCCCATTCCCTTTTGGATCACTTCCCACGGTTCGAAATGCACGAAAACCGGCCTGTACACGGGGGAGGGTCCGCCCTCGAAGGCGAGACCGTCGGCAGAACCGCCGGTCAAACCTGGCTGAGCTACCGGCTTACAAGTCTCAAAGTCGGGTTGAGCAGTCACGTTCACTCCATCGACTTTTAGACCACTTCCCACGGTTCGAAATGCACGAAAATCGGCCTGTACACGGGGGAGGCACCCGCCTCGAAGACGAGACCGTCGGCAGAACCGCCGGGTCAAACCCGGCCGAGCTACCGGGTTAGAAGCCTCAGAGTCGGGTTGAGCAGTCACGTTCACTCCCATCGACTTTTAGACCACTTCCCACGGTTGGAAATGCACGAAAATCGGCCTGTACACGGGGGTGGCATCCGCCTCGAAGACGAGACCGTCGGCAGAACCGCCGGGTCAAACCCGGCTGAGCTACCCGGCTTACAAGTCTCAAAGTCGGGTTGAGCAGTCACATTCACTCCCATCGACTTTTGGGCAACTTCCACGGTTCGAAATGCACAAGATTCGGCCTGAACACGGGGGACGCTCCCCCCTCGAAGGCGAGACCGTCGGCAGACCCGCCGGGTCAAACCCGGCTGAGCTACCCGGCTCGGAAGCGCCAAAGTCGGTATGAGCAGTCACGTTCACTCCCATCCCCTTTTGGACCGCTTCCCACGGTACGAAATGCATGAAAATCGGCCTGTACACGGGGAGGCACCCGCCTCGAAGACGAGACCGTCGGCAGAACCGCCGGGTCAAACCCGGCTGAGCTACCCGGCTTACAAGTCTCAAAGTCGGGTTGAGCAGTCACATTCACTCCCATCGACTTTTGGGCAACTTCCCACGGTTCGAAATGCACAAAATTCGGCCTGAACACGGGGGACGCTCCCCCTCGAAGGCGAGACCGTCGGCAGAACCGCCGGGTCAAACCCGGCTGAGCTACCCGGCTTAAAAGTCTCAAAGTCGGTATGAGCAGTCACATTCACCCCCATTCCCTTTTGGACCACTTCCCACGGTTGGAAATGCATGAAAATCGGCCTGGACACGGGGGAGGCTCCCCCCTCGATGACGAGACCGTCGGCAGAACCGCCGGAACAAACCCGGCTGAGCTACCCGGCTTACAAGTCTCAAAGTCGGTATGAGCAGACACGTCCACCCCCATTCCCTTTTGGACCACTTCCCACCGTTGGAAATGCACGAAAATCGGCCTGTACACGGGGGAGGCACCGGCCTCGAAGACGAGACCGTCGGCAGAACCGCCGGATCAAACCCGGCCGAGCTACCCGGGTTAGAAGCCTCAGAGTCGGGTTGAGCAGTCACATTCACTCCATCCCCTTTTGAACCTCTTCCCACCGTTGGAAATGCACGAAAATCGGCCTGTACACGGGGGAGGCTCCCCCCTCGAAGGCGAGACCGTCGGCAGAACCGCCGGGTCAAACCCGGCTGAGCTACCCGGCTTAAAAGTCTCAAAGTCGGGTTGAGCAGTCACATTCACTCCCATCGACTTTTGGGCAACTTCCCACCGTTGCAAATGCATGAAAATCGGCCTGTACACGGGGGAGGCTCCGCCCTCGAAGGCGAGACCGACGGCAGAACCGCCGGGTCAAACCCGGCCGGGCTACCCGGGTTAGAAGCCTCAGAGTCGGGTTGAGCAGTCGCATTCACCCCCATCCCCTTTTGAACCTCTTCCCACCGTTGAAATGCACGAAAATCGGCCTGTACACGGGGGAGGCACCGGCCTCGAAGACGAGACCGTCGGCAGAACCGCCGGATCAAACCCGCCGAGCTACCCGGGTTAGAAGCCTCAGAGTCGGGTTGAGCAGTCACATTCACTCCCATCCCCTTTTGAACCTCTTCCCACCGTTGGAAATGCACGGAAATCGGCCTGTACACGGGGGAGGCTCCCCCCTCGAAGGCGAGACCGTCGGCAGAACCGCCGGGTCAAACCCGGCTGAGCTACCCGGCTTACAAGTCTCAAAGTCGGTATGAGCAGACACGTCCACCCACCATTCCCTTTTGGACACTTCCCACCGTTGGAAATGCACGAAAATCGGCCTGTACACGGGGGAGGCACCGGCCTCGAAGACGAGACCGTCGGCAGAACCGCCGGATCAAACCGGCCGAGCTACCCGGGTTAGAAGCCTCAGAGTCGGGTTGAGCAGTCACATTCACTCCCATCCCCTTTTGAACCTCTTCCCACCGTTGGAAATGCACGAAAATCGGCCTGTACACGGGGAGGCTCCCCCCTCGAAGGCGAGACCGTCGGCAGAACCGCCGGGTCAAACCGGCTGAGCTACCCGGCTTAAAAGTCTCAAAGTCGGGTTGAGCAGTCACATTCACTCCCATCGACTTTTGGGCAACTTCCCACCGTTGCAAATGCATGAAAATCGGCCTGTACACGGGGGAGGCTCCGCCCTCGAAGGCAGAGACCGACGGCAGAACCGCCGGGTCAAACCCGGCCGGGCTACCCGGCTCGGAAGCGCCAAAGTCGGGTTGAGCAGTCACATTCACCCCCATCCCCTTTTGGGCCACTTCCCACGGTTCGAAATGCATGAAAATCGGCCTGTACACGGGGGACGCTCCCCCCTCGAAGGCGAGGCAGTCGGCAGAACCGCCGGGTCAAACCCGGCTGAGCTACCCGGGTTAGATGCCTCAAAGTCGGGTTGAGCAGTCACATTCACCCCCATCCCCTTTCGGCCCCCTTCCCACGGTTGGAAATGCATGAAAATCGGCCTGTACACGGTGGGCGCTCCCCCTCGAAGGTGAGACCTTCGGCAGAACCGCCGGGTCAAATCCTGCCGAGCTACCCGCGTTAGAGGTCTCAATGTCGGCTTCAGCAGTCACATTCAATCCCATTCCCGTTTGGACCTCTTCCCGCCGATGGAAATGCACAAAATTCGGCCTGAACACGCGGGGCGCTCCCCCCTCGAAGGCGAGACCGTCGCCAGAACCGCCGGGTCAAATCCGGCTGAGCTACCCGCGTTACAGGTCTCAAAGTCGGGTTGAGCAGTCACGTTCACCCCCATCCCCTTTCGGACCCCTTCCCACGGTTGGAAATGCATGAAAATCGGCCTGTACACGGTGGGCGCTCCCCCCTCGAAGGTGAGACCTTCGGCAGAACCGCCGGGTCAAATCCGGCCGAGCTACCCGCGTTAGAGGTCTCAATGTCGGCTTCAGCAGTCACATTCAATCCCATTCCCGTTTGGACCTCTTCCCGCCGATGGAAATGCACAAAATTCGGCCTGAACACGCGGGACGCTCCCCCCTCGAAGGTGAGACCTTCGGCAGAACCGCCGGGTCAAATCCGGCCGAGCTACCCGCGTTAGAGGTCTCAATGTCGGCTTCAGCAGTCACATTCAATCCCATTCCCGTTTGGACCTCTTCCCGCCGATGGAAATGCACAAAATTCGGCCTGAACACGCGGGCGCTCCCCCCTCGAAGGCGAGACCGTCGCCAGAACCGCCGGGTCAAATCCGGCTGAGCTACCCGCGTTACAGGTCTCAAAGTCGGGTTGAGCAGTCACGTTCACCCCCATCCCCCTTTCGGACCCCTTCCCACGGTTGGAAATGCATGAAAATCGGCCTGTACACGGTGGGCGCTCCCCCCTCGAAGGTGAGACCTTCGGCAGAACCGCCGGGTCAAATCCGGCCGAGCTACCCGCGTTAGAGGTCTCAATGTCGGCTTCAGCAGTCACATTCAATCCCATTCCCGTTTGGACCTCTTCCCGCCGATGGAAATGCACAAAATTCGGCCTGAACACGCGGGACGCTCCCCCCTCGAAGGTGAGACCTTCGGCAGAACCGCCGGGTCAAATCCGGCCGAGCTACCCGCGTTAGAGGTCTCAATGTCGGCTTCAGCAGTCACATTCAATCCCATTCCCGTTTGGACCTCTTCCCGCCGATGGAAATGCACAAAATTCGGCCTGAACACGCGGGACGCTCCCCCCTCGAAGGCGAGACCGTCGCCAGAACCGCCGGGTCAAATCCGGCTGAGCTACCCGCGTTAGAGGTCTCAAAGTCGGGTTGAGCAGTCACGTTCACCCCCATCCCCTTTCGGACCCCTTCCCACGGTTGGAAATGCATGAAAATCGGCCTGTACACGGTGGGCGCTCCCCCCTCGAAGGTGAGACCTTCGGCAGAACCGCCGGGTCAAATCCGGCCGAGCTACCCGCGTTAGAGGTCTCAATGTCGGCTTCAGCAGTCACATTCAATCCCATTCCCGTTTGGACCTCTTCCCGCCGATGGAAATGCACAAAACTCGGCCTGAACACGCGGGACGCTCCCCCCTCGAAGGTGAGACCTTCGGCAGAACCGCCGGTCAAATCCGGCCGAGCTACCGCGTTAGAGGTCTCAATGTCGGCTTCAGCAGTCACATTCAATCCCATTCCCGTTTGGACCTCTTCCGCCGATGGAAATGCACAAAATTCGGCCTGAACACGCGGGACGCTCCCCCCTCGAAGGCGAGACCGTCGCCAGAACCGCCGGGTCAAATCCGGCCGAGCTACCCGCGTTAGAGGTCTCAATGTCGGCTTCAGCAGTCACATTCAATCCCATTCCCTTTTGAACACTTCCCGCCGTTAACAATGCACGATATTCGGCCTGAACACGCGGGACGCTCCCCCTCGAAGGTGAGACCTTCGGCAGAACCGCCGGGTCAAATCCTGCCGAGCTACCCGCGTTAGAGGTCTCAATGTCGGCTTCAGCAGTCACATTCAATCCCATTCCCGTTTGGACCTCTTCCCGCCGATGGAAATGCACAAAATTCGGCCTGAACACGCGGGACGCTCCCCCCTCGAAGGCGAGACCGTCGCCAGAACCGCCGGGTCAAATCCGGCCGAGCTACCCGCGTTAGAGGTCTCAATGTCGGCTTCAGCAGTCACATTCAATCCATTCCCGTTTGGAACACTTCCCGCCGTTAACAATGCACGATATTCGGCCTGAACACGCGGGACGCTCCCCCCTCGAAGGTGAGACCTTCGGCAGAACCGCCGGGTCAAATCCTGCCGAGCTACCGCGTTAGAGGTCTCAATGTCGGCTTCAGCAGTCACATTCAATCCCATTCCCGTTTGGACCTCTTCCCGCCGATGGAAATGCACAAAATTCGGCCTGAACACGCGGGGCGCTCCCCCCTCGAAGGCGAGACCGTCGCCAGAACCGCCGGGTCAAATCCGGCTGAGCTACCCGCGTTACAGGTCTCAAAGTCGGCTTCAGCAGTCACATTCAATCCCATTCCCTTTTGGAACACTTCCCGCCGTTAACAATGCACGATATTCGGACTGAACACGGGGCCGGTCCGCCCTCGAAGTCAACACCGTCCGCAGAACCGCCGGGGCAAATCCGGCTGAGCTACCCCGCCCCCGAACACTCAAAGTCCCTCTGAAGCCTTGCATTCGCCTCCTTGGAAAATTGACGTCAAACATTACCAAAATCGGGGGCACGAGCACTAAAGCTAAGTCTCACCCTTTCCCTATCCCTAACCAGGAACCGAACGCCCACCCTCAGCCTCACACCAACGCCGGTGCCACTCCAGACAGACACACCCTTCAAAACCACACCCATCCGGCCATGCAACTCAAAAAGGGTCCAAATTCAGAAACACCCCCTTCAAAAGGCACTCCATCCTCGGCCACACCACCGGGACATGCTCCCCTCGGCGATAATTAAGCCCCCACCACTATTTGAAGCCAACCGCAGCCGCAACTCGAACGGAGAAATCAGTAACCAATTCAAAAATGCGCTTGGTTACTGATTTCTACTGAGCCGAAAAAATTCTAAGTGTCGGTGGTTACTGATTTATACCAACCCGAAAAAATTCTAAGTGTCAGTGGTTACTGATTTATACCAACCCGAAAATATTCTAAGTGTCAGTGGTTACTGATTTATACCAACCCGAAAAAATTCTAAGTGTCAGTGGTTACTGATTTATACCAAGTCGAAAAAATTCTAAGTGTCAGTGGTTACTGATTTATACCAACCCGAAAATATTCTAAGTGTCAGTGGTTACTGATTTATACCAACTCGAAAAAAATTCTAAGTGTCAGTGGTTACTGATTTATACCGACCCGAAAAAATTCTAAGTGTCAGTGGTTACTGATTTATACCAACTCGAAAATATTCTAAGTGTCGGTGGTTACTGATTTATACCAACCCGAAAAATTCTAAGTGTCAGTGGTTACTGATTTATACCAACTCGAAAAAATTCTAAGTGTCGGTGGT
>NW_027310412.1:45367-55367 GCF_047496795.1 Chiloscyllium punctatum
TCTTTTTAAACATTTTTCTAAGTTTTTCTGGTTACTCATTTCTTCTTTTTAAACATTTTTCTAAGTTTTTCTGGTTACTCACTTCTTCTTTTTAAACATTTTTCTAAGTTTTTCTGGTTACTGATTTCTTCTTTTTAAACATTTTTCGCCGTTTTTCTGGTTACTGATTTCTTCTTTTTAAACATTTTTCTAAGTTTTTCTGGTTACTCATTTCTTCTTTTTAAACATTTTTCTAAGTTTTTCTGGTTACTGATTTCTTCTTTTTAAACATTTTTCTAAGTTTTCCTGGTTACTGATTTCTTCTTTTTAAACATTTTTCGCAGTTTTTCTGGTTACTGATTTCTTCTTTTTAAACATTTTTCTAAGTTTTCCTGGTTACTGATTTCTTCTTTTTAAACATTTTTCGCAGTTTTTCTGGTTACTGATTTCTTCTTTTTAAACATTTTTCTAAGTTTTTCTGGTTACTGATTTCTTCTTTTTAAACATTTTTCTAAGTTTTTCTGGTTACTCACTTCTTCTTTTTAAACATTTTTCTAAGTTTTCCTGGTTACTGATTTCTTCTTTTTAAACATTTTTCGCAGTTTGTCTGGTTACTGATTTCTTCTTTTTAAACATTTTTCGCAGTTTTTCTGGTTACTGATTTCTTCTTTTTAAACATTTTTCTAAGTTTTTCTGGTTACTCACTTCTTCTTTTATAACATTTTTCTAAGTTTTCCTGGTTACTGATTTCTTCTTTTTAAACATTTTTCTAAGTTTTCCTGGTTACTGATTTCTTCTTTTTAAACATTTTTCTAAGTTTTCCTGGTTACTGATTTCTTCTTTTTAAACATTTTTCTAAGTTTTTCTGGTTACTCATTTCTTCTTTTTAAACATTTTTCGCAGTTTTTCTGGTTACTGATTTCTTCTTTTTAAACATTTTCCTAAGTTTTCCTGGTTACTGATTTCTTCTTTTTAAACATTTTTCTAAGTTTTCCTGGTTACTCATTTCTTCTTTTTGATCATTTTTCTAAGTTTTCCTGGTTACTGATTTCTTCGTTTTGAACATTTTTCTAAGTTTTCCTGGTTACTCACTTCTTCTTTTCAAACATTTTTCTTCGTTTTTCTGTTTACTCATTTAGCACTTTCAGGCACTTTCCCATCATTTCCTCGTTCCCGATTTCACCCTTTAAAACGCTTTCGGGCATTTCCCTAAGTTTTGCGGTTCACTCGTTTGGGACTCACTGACACCTTCTCTAGCTTCCCTGCTCACTTTTTTCGTACTGTTGAGAAAATTCGAACCCTTTCCTTAACTATGCCGGTTACTGACTTCACCGCTTCAGACCCTTGTCCCCGTAATGAAAGATACCATTTCCCACCGTGGGAAATGCACGAAAATCGGACTGAACACGGGGGAGGCTCCCCCCTCGAAGGCGAGACCGTCGGCAGAACCGCCGGGTCAAACCCGGCCGAGCTACCCGGCTTACAAGTCTCAAAGTCGGTATGAGCAGTCACGTCCACCCCCATTCCCTTTTGGACCACTTCCCACGGTTCCAAATGCATGAAAATCGGCCTGTACACGGGGGAGGCACCCGCCTCGAAGACGAGACCGTCGGCAGAACCGCCGGGTCAAACCCGGCTGAGCTACCCGGCTCGGAAGCGCCAAAGTCGGGTTGAGCAGTCACATTCACTCCCATCGACGTTTGGACCACTTCCCACGGTTCGAAATGCACGGAAATCGGCCTGTACACGGGGGAGGCACCCGCCTCGAAGAGGAGACTGTCGGCAGAACCGCCGGGTCAAACCCGGCTGTGCTAACCGGCTCGGAAGCGCCAAAGTCGGGTTGAGCAGTCACATTCACTCCCATCCCCTTTTGGGCAACTTCCCACGGTTGGAAATGCATGGAAATCGGACTGAACACGGGGGAGGCTCCCCCCTCGAAGGCGAGACCGTCGGCAGAACCGCAGGATCAAACCCGGCTGAGCTACCCGGCTTACAAGTCTCAAAGTCGGTATGAGCAGACACGTCCACCCCCATTCCCTTTTGGACCACTTCCCACGGTTCGAAATGCATGAAAATCGGCCTGTATACGGGGGAGGCACCCGCCTCGAAGACGAGACCGTCGGCAGACCCGCCGGGTCAAACCCGGCTGAGCTACCCGGCTCGGAAGCGCCAAAGTCGGGTTGAGCAGTCACATTCACTCCCATCCCCTTTTGGACCACTTCCCACGGTTCGAAATGCACGAAAATCGGCCTGTACACGGGGGAGGCACCCGCCTCGAAGACGAGACCGTCGGCAGAACCGCCGGAACAAACCCGGCTGAGCTACCCGGCTTACAAGTCTCAAAGTCGGTATGAGCAGACACGTCCACCCCCATTCCCTTTTGGACCACTTCCCACGGTTCGAAATGCATGAAAATCGGCCTGTATACGGGGGAGGCACCCGCCTCGAAGACGAGACCGTCGGCAGACCCGCCGGGTCAAACCCGGCTGAGCTACCCGGCTCGGAAGCGCCAAAGTCGGGTTGAGCAGTCACATTCACTCCCATCCCCTTTTGAACCTCTTCCCACCGTTGGAAATGCACGAAAATCGGCCTGTACACGGGGGAGGCTCCCCCCTCGAAGGCGAGACCGTCGGCAGAACCGCCGGGTCAAACCCGGCTGAGCTACCCGGCTTACAAGTCTCGAAGTCGGGTTGAGCAGTCACATTCACTCCCATCGACTTTTGGGCAACTTCCCACCGTTGCAAATGCATGAAAATCGGCCTGTACACGGGGGAGGCACCCGCCTCGAAGTCGAGACCGTCGGCAGAACCGCCGGGTCCAACCCGGCTGAGCTACCCGGCTTACAAGTCTCAAAGCCGGGTTGGGCAGTCACGTTCACCCCCATTCCCTTTTGGATCACTTCCCACGGTTCGAAATGCACGAAAACCGGCCTGTACACGGGGGAGGGTCCGCCCTCGAAGGCGAGACCGTCGGCAGAACCGCCGGGTCAAACCTGGCTGAGCTACCCGGCTTACAAGTCTCAAAGTCGGGTTGAGCAGTCACGTTCACTCCCATCGACTTTTAGACCACTTCCCACGGTTCGAAATGCACGAAAATCGGCCTGTACACGGGGGAGGCACCCGCCTCGAAGACGAGACCGTCGGCAGAACCGCCGGGTCAAACCCGGCCGAGCTACCCGGGTTAGAAGCCTCAGAGTCGGGTTGAGCAGTCACGTTCACTCCCATCGACTTTTAGACCACTTCCCACGGTTGGAAATGCACGAAAATCGGCCTGTACACGGGGGTGGCATCCGCCTCGAAGACGAGACCGTCGGCAGAACCGCCGGGTCAAACCCGGCTGAGCTACCCGGCTTACAAGTCTCAAAGTCGGGTTGAGCAGTCACATTCACTCCCATCGACTTTTGGGCAACTTCCCACGGTTCGAAATGCACAAGATTCGGCCTGAACACGGGGGACGCTCCCCCCTCGAAGGCGAGACCGTCGGCAGACCCGCCGGGTCAAACCCGGCTGAGCTACCCGGCTCGGAAGCGCCAAAGTCGGTATGAGCAGTCACGTTCACTCCCATCCCCTTTTGGACCGCTTCCCACGGTACGAAATGCATGAAAATCGGCCTGTACACGGGGGAGGCACCCGCCTCGAAGACGAGACCGTCGGCAGAACCGCCGGGTCAAACCCGGCTGAGCTACCCGGCTTACAAGTCTCAAAGTCGGGTTGAGCAGTCACATTCACTCCCATCGACTTTTGGGCAACTTCCCACGGTTCGAAATGCACAAAATTCGGCCTGAACACGGGGGACGCTCCCCCCTCGAAGGCGAGACCGTCGGCAGAACCGCCGGGTCAAACCCGGCTGAGCTACCCGGCTTAAAAGTCTCAAAGTCGGTATGAGCAGTCACATTCACCCCCATTCCCTTTTGGACCACTTCCCACGGTTGGAAATGCATGAAAATCGGCCTGGACACGGGGGAGGCTCCCCCCTCGATGACGAGACCGTCGGCAGAACCGCCGGAACAAACCCGGCTGAGCTACCCGGCTTACAAGTCTCAAAGTCGGTATGAGCAGACACGTCCACCCCCATTCCCTTTTGGACCACTTCCCACCGTTGGAAATGCACGAAAATCGGCCTGTACACGGGGGAGGCACCGGCCTCGAAGACGAGACCGTCGGCAGAACCGCCGGATCAAACCCGGCCGAGCTACCCGGGTTAGAAGCCTCAGAGTCGGGTTGAGCAGTCACATTCACTCCCATCCCCTTTTGAACCTCTTCCCACCGTTGGAAATGCACGAAAATCGGCCTGTACACGGGGGAGGCTCCCCCCTCGAAGGCGAGACCGTCGGCAGAACCGCCGGGTCAAACCCGGCTGAGCTACCCGGCTTAAAAGTCTCAAAGTCGGGTTGAGCAGTCACATTCACTCCCATCGACTTTTGGGCAACTTCCCACCGTTGCAAATGCATGAAAATCGGCCTGTACACGGGGGAGGCTCCGCCCTCGAAGGCGAGACCGACGGCAGAACCGCCGGGTCAAACCCGGCCGGGCTACCCGGGTTAGAAGCCTCAGAGTCGGGTTGAGCAGTCGCATTCACCCCCATCCCCTTTTGAACCTCTTCCCACCGTTGGAAATGCACGAAAATCGGCCTGTACACGGGGGAGGCACCGGCCTCGAAGACGAGACCGTCGGCAGAACCGCCGGATCAAACCCGGCCGAGCTACCCGGGTTAGAAGCCTCAGAGTCGGGTTGAGCAGTCACATTCACTCCCATCCCCTTTTGAACCTCTTCCCACCGTTGGAAATGCACGGAAATCGGCCTGTACACGGGGGAGGCTCCCCCCTCGAAGGCGAGACCGTCGGCAGAACCGCCGGGTCAAACCCGGCTGAGCTACCCGGCTTACAAGTCTCAAAGTCGGTATGAGCAGACACGTCCACCCCCATTCCCTTTTGGACCACTTCCCACCGTTGGAAATGCACGAAAATCGGCCTGTACACGGGGGAGGCACCGGCCTCGAAGACGAGACCGTCGGCAGAACCGCCGGATCAAACCCGGCCGAGCTACCCGGGTTAGAAGCCTCAGAGTCGGGTTGAGCAGTCACATTCACTCCCATCCCCTTTTGAACCTCTTCCCACCGTTGGAAATGCACGAAAATCGGCCTGTACACGGGGGAGGCTCCCCCCTCGAAGGCGAGACCGTCGGCAGAACCGCCGGGTCAAACCCGGCTGAGCTACCCGGCTTAAAAGTCTCAAAGTCGGGTTGAGCAGTCACATTCACTCCCATCGACTTTTGGGCAACTTCCCACCGTTGCAAATGCATGAAAATCGGCCTGTACACGGGGGAGGCTCCGCCCTCGAAGGCGAGACCGACGGCAGAACCGCCGGGTCAAACCCGGCCGGGCTACCCGGCTCGGAAGCGCCAAAGTCGGGTTGAGCAGTCACATTCACCCCCATCCCCTTTTGGGCCACTTCCCACGGTTCGAAATGCATGAAAATCGGCCTGTACACGGGGGACGCTCCCCCCTCGAAGGCGAGGCAGTCGGCAGAACCGCCGGGTCAAACCCGGCTGAGCTACCCGGGTTAGATGCCTCAAAGTCGGGTTGAGCAGTCACATTCACCCCCATCCCCTTTCGGCCCCCTTCCCACGGTTGGAAATGCATGAAAATCGGCCTGTACACGGTGGGCGCTCCCCCCTCGAAGGTGAGACCTTCGGCAGAACCGCCGGGTCAAATCCTGCCGAGCTACCCGCGTTAGAGGTCTCAATGTCGGCTTCAGCAGTCACATTCAATCCCATTCCCGTTTGGACCTCTTCCCGCCGATGGAAATGCACAAAATTCGGCCTGAACACGCGGGGCGCTCCCCCCTCGAAGGCGAGACCGTCGCCAGAACCGCCGGGTCAAATCCGGCTGAGCTACCCGCGTTACAGGTCTCAAAGTCGGGTTGAGCAGTCACGTTCACCCCCATCCCCTTTCGGACCCCTTCCCACGGTTGGAAATGCATGAAAATCGGCCTGTACACGGTGGGCGCTCCCCCCTCGAAGGTGAGACCTTCGGCAGAACCGCCGGGTCAAATCCGGCCGAGCTACCCGCGTTAGAGGTCTCAATGTCGGCTTCAGCAGTCACATTCAATCCCATTCCCGTTTGGACCTCTTCCCGCCGATGGAAATGCACAAAATTCGGCCTGAACACGCGGGACGCTCCCCCCTCGAAGGTGAGACCTTCGGCAGAACCGCCGGGTCAAATCCGGCCGAGCTACCCGCGTTAGAGGTCTCAATGTCGGCTTCAGCAGTCACATTCAATCCCATTCCCGTTTGGACCTCTTCCCGCCGATGGAAATGCACAAAATTCGGCCTGAACACGCGGGACGCTCCCCCCTCGAAGGCGAGACCGTCGCCAGAACCGCCGGGTCAAATCCGGCTGAGCTACCCGCGTTACAGGTCTCAAAGTCGGGTTGAGCAGTCACGTTCACCCCCATCCCCTTTCGGACCCCTTCCCACGGTTGGAAATGCATGAAAATCGGCCTGTACACGGTGGGCGCTCCCCCCTCGAAGGTGAGACCTTCGGCAGAACCGCCGGGTCAAATCCGGCCGAGCTACCCGCGTTAGAGGTCTCAATGTCGGCTTCAGCAGTCACATTCAATCCCATTCCCGTTTGGACCTCTTCCCGCCGATGGAAATGCACAAAATTCGGCCTGAACACGCGGGACGCTCCCCCCTCGAAGGTGAGACCTTCGGCAGAACCGCCGGGTCAAATCCGGCCGAGCTACCCGCGTTAGAGGTCTCAATGTCGGCTTCAGCAGTCACATTCAATCCCATTCCCGTTTGGACCTCTTCCCGCCGATGGAAATGCACAAAATTCGGCCTGAACACGCGGGACGCTCCCCCCTCGAAGGCGAGACCGTCGCCAGAACCGCCGGGTCAAATCCGGCTGAGCTACCCGCGTTAGAGGTCTCAAAGTCGGGTTGAGCAGTCACGTTCACCCCCATCCCCTTTCGGACCCCTTCCCACGGTTGGAAATGCATGAAAATCGGCCTGTACACGGTGGGCGCTCCCCCCTCGAAGCTGAGACCTTCGGCAGAACCGCCGGGTCAAATCCGGCCGAGCTACCCGCGTTAGAGGTCTCAATGTCGGCTTCAGCAGTCACATTCAATCCCATTCCCGTTTGGACCTCTTCCCGCCGATGGAAATGCACAAAACTCGGCCTGAACACGCGGGACGCTCCCCCCTCGAAGGTGAGACCTTCGGCAGACCCGCCGGGTCAAATCCGGCCGAGCTACCCGCGTTAGAGGTCTCAATGTCGGCTTCAGCAGTCACATTCAATCCCATTCCCGTTTGGACCTCTTCCCGCCGATGGAAATGCACAAAATTCGGCCTGAACACGCGGGACGCTCCCCCCTCGAAGGCGAGACCGTCGCCAGAACCGCCGGGTCAAATCCGGCCGAGCTACCCGCGTTAGAGGTCTCAATGTCGGCTTCAGCAGTCACATTCAATCCCATTCCCTTTTGGAACACTTCCCGCCGTTAACAATGCACGATATTCGGCCTGAACACGCGGGACGCTCCCCCCTCGAAGGTGAGACCTTCGGCAGAACCGCCGGGTCAAATCCGGCCGAGCTACCCGCGTTAGAGGTCTCAATGTCGGCTTCAGCAGTCACATTCAATCCCATTCCCGTTTGGACCTCTTCCCGCCGATGGAAATGCACAAAATTCGGCCTGAACACGCGGGACGCTCCCCCCTCGAAGGCGAGACCGTCGCCAGAACCGCCGGGTCAAATCCGGCCGAGCTACCCGCGTTAGAGGTCTCAATGTCGGCTTCAGCAGTCACATTCAATCCCATTCACGTTTGGAACACTTCCCGCCGTTAACAATGCACGATATTCGGCCTGAACACGCGGGACGCTCCCCCCTCGAAGGTGAGACCTTCGGCAGAACCGCCGGGTCAAATCCTGCCGAGCTACCCGCGTTAGAGGTCTCAATGTCGGCTTCAGCAGTCACATTCAATCCCATTCCCGTTTGGACCTCTTCCCGCCGATGGAAATGCACAAAATTCGGCCTGAACACGCGGGGCGCTCCCCCCTCGAAGGCGAGACCGTCGCCAGAACCGCCGGGTCAAATCCGGCTGAGCTACCCGCGTTACAGGTCTCAAAGTCGGCTTCAGCAGTCACATTCAATCCCATTCCCTTTTGGAACACTTCCCGCCATTAACAATGCACGATATTCGGACTGAACACGGGGGCCGGTCCGCCCTCGAAGTCAACACCGTCCGCAGAACCGCCGGGGCAAATCCGGCTGAGCTACCCCGCCCCCGAACACTCAAAGTCCCTCTGAAGCCTTGCATTCGCCTCCTTGGAAAATTGACGTCAAACATTACCAAAATCGGGGGCACGAGCACTAAAGCTAAGTCTCACCCTTTCCCTATCCCTAACCAGGAACCGAACGCCCACCCTCAGCCTCACACCAACGCCGGTGCCACTCCAGACAGACACACCCTTCAAAACCACACCCATCCGGCCATGCAACTCAAAAAGGGTCCAAATTCAGAAACACCCCCTTCAAAAGGCACTCCATCCTCGGCCACACCACCGGGACATGCTCCCCTCGGCGATAATTAAGCCCCCACCACTATTTGAAGCCAACCGCAGCCGCAACTCGAACGGAGAAATCAGTAACCAATTCAAAAATGCGCTTGGTTACTGATTTCTACTGAGCCGAAAAAATTCTAAGTGTCGGTGGTTACTGATTTATACCAACCCGAAAAAATTCTAAGTGTCAGTGGTTACTGATTTATACCAACCCGAAAATATTCTAAGTGTCAGTGGTTACTGATTTATACCAACCCGAAAAAATTCTAAGTGTCAGTGGTTACTGATTTATACCAAGTCGAAAAAATTCTAAGTGTCAGTGGTTAC
This sequence comes from Chiloscyllium punctatum, assembly GCF_047496795.1. Taxonomy (NCBI): domain Eukaryota; kingdom Metazoa; phylum Chordata; class Chondrichthyes; order Orectolobiformes; family Hemiscylliidae; genus Chiloscyllium; species Chiloscyllium punctatum. Next base: position 54,233 of record NW_027310412.1, read on the forward strand.
TGATTTATACCAACCCGAAAATATTCTAAGTGTCAGTGGTTACTGATTTATACCAACTCGAAAAAATTCTAAGTGTCAGTGGTTACTGATTTATACCGACCCGAAAAAATTCTAAGTGTCAGTGGTTACTGATTTATACCAACTCGAAAATATTCTAAGTGTCGGTGGTTACTGATTTATACCAACCCGAAAAAATTCTAAGTGTCAGTGGTTACTGATTTATACCAACTCGAAAAAATTCTAAGTGTCGGTGGTTACTGATTTATACCAACTCGAAAATATTCTAAGTGTCGGTGGTTACTGATTTATACCTACCCGAAAATATTCTAAGTGTCAGTGGTTACTGATTTATACCAAGTCGAAAATATTCTAAGTGTCAGTGGTTACTGATTTATACCAACTCGAAAAAATTCTAAGTGTCAGTGGTTACTGATTTATACCAACTCGAAAATATTCTAAGTGTCGGTGGTTACTGATTTATACCAACCCGAAAATATTCTAAGTGTCAGTGGTTACTGATTTATACCAACTCGAAAAAATTCTAAGTGTCGGTGGTTACTGATTTATACCAACTCGAAAATATTCTAAGTGTCGGTGGTTACTGATTTATACCAACCCGAAAATATTCTAAGTGTCAGTGGTTACTGATTTATACCAAGTCGAAAATATTCTAAGTGTCAGTGGTTACTGATTTATACCAACTCGAAAATATTCTAAGTGTCGGTGGTTACTGATTTATACCAACCCGAAAATATTCTAAGTGTCAGTGGTTACTGATTTATACCAACTCGAAAAAATTCTAAGTGTCAGTGGTTACTGATTTATACCAACTCGAAAATATTCTAAGTGTCGGTGGTTACTGATTTATACCAACCCGAAAATATTCTAAGTGTCAGTGGTTACTGATTTGTACCGACCCGAAAAAATTCTAAGTGTCAGTGGTTACTGATTTATACCAACCCGAAAATATTCTAAGTGTCGGTGGTTACTGATTTATACCAACCCGAAAATATTCTAAGTGTCAGTGGTTACTGATTTATACCAACTCGAAAAAATTCTAAGTGTCAGTGGTTACTGATTTATACCAACTCGAAAATATTCTAAGTGTCGGTGGTTACTGATTTATACCAACCCG
>NW_027310412.1:60367-62867 GCF_047496795.1 Chiloscyllium punctatum
TCCACGGGACCGGAGACCCTCCCCCGTCCACGGCGGGAGGCGAAACTCGGAAGTGCCGGCTGCTTACTCGAGCGGAAGGGTCAGCCTGATTCCTGCCTTGCCGGAGGCCCGGTCGCGGGGGTGACGACCCGCCGCCCGGGACGTGCGAGGCACCAGCAGACAGAGACTGCCCGACGGTCAGAGAGAGGGAGAGAGGAGTGCCGAGGCTCAAGTGGCGAACGGTCGCGCAGGCACGCCACGCACATCGATCGCCAGCCGCGGAACGGCACGGCCTTCAGTGGGGCCGGCGGGCGACGCCGCTCCTGAACCCAGCGGCCCCGAGCCGGACGAGTTGAGGAAGGCACGCCGACGGTGACAGGGTACGGAAGACACAGCGGTGGCCTTCTGGCGACTTGGCCCCCGACAGCCCGACGTTCCGCCGTCCTCCCGATGGCCAGGAGGACCGTGCGGGGGTCGGCCGACGGCGTGGTAGGTGTGCCTGCACGGTGACGGAGCACACACCACGCCCGCCAACCCCTCCGTACCTCCCGAGACCGGTGGCAGGACGGAGCGGAAAACGTGCGGACTGAACGGGAGAGCCAAGAGCCAGCGATCCACGCGCGTGCGACCGTCCAAGTCACAGCGTTCGACGAAAACCTCCTCCCTCGGCCAGGCACTCGGCGCCAGCAGGGGAGACAGGATCAGACGCCCCGCCGGCCACTTAAGGCCGAGGACGAACCACGAGACGGGCGGCTGCAGCAGCGGGCGGCCTGCAGCTCCCAGCACTCTCAATCGATCAACCATCGAGTCGGGTCAGCGTGTCAAACCGGCGAGCTCCACGGTCAGGCCGGCGGCGCACCAGCACCGGACCTCCGCGGCTCCCTTCACTCTTTCCACTGCCAGCCAACCGAGAGACGGACCCAATGCGGACGTGCAGAGCTTAGGCAGACCCCCCACTGGAGGCTCAACACTTCGTGGCAGCTCCGTGTCCCAGAGACCAGGAGGGTTGGCACACACACACAGTGTGAACCACCGACAGCCATTCTGGGACCGGTGACAGCCGTGCTGGCCCCACTGCCACGACACAGACGGACGCCAGGCCGCGCTCCCCGGCGGGGGGATGGCGTCGAGCCTGACGAACGGAATGTGCAGGGTGGGGGGGAAAGGCCAAGCGCTCCGACGCCGGAGGGCTCCGGAGTCTGAACTTAGGGGGACAAAGAGGACGGGTCCTCTGCGACACCCCAGCCGCGCTCTCGCCAGCCAAGGCGAGTGCGATTGATTGCCAAACGACCCTCAGACAGGCGTGGCCCCGGGAAGAACCCGGGGCCGCAAAGTGCGTTCAAAGTGTCGATGATCAATGTGTCCTGCAATTCACATTAATTCTCGCAGCTAGCTGCGTTCGTCATCGACGCACGAGCCGAGTGATCCACCGTCAAGAGTTGTCTGAGTTTGTTTTAGGTCTCTCCCTCGCCAGAGGAAAGCGACCCGGACCGCACATACGCTCCCCACCTTGAGCTACAGCCACCTGCACGCCGGCGTGCGGGCGGAGCAGGGTGGCGTGAAGCGATGGGGAGCACCATCCTGGTGCGGCCCGCAGAAACATACGTCTATTGGGGGGAGGAGGACAGGGCGCCCAAGAGGCGATGCGTGCCCCAACGCACCGCAGCGACGGAGGCAGGATCACCGCCACCATGTCGCCCGCCTAGTATCACGAGGCGTGCAGCAGCTTTGCCCTAGGAAAAGCAGAGGCGGGAACGGGCACCGGCCATCGGTTCGGCAGCGTCACTGACGCGTGCACGTGGCGGCGTGTCGGCGAGCGGACTTCCTGCGAGGAGGCGGGGGCGGCACTCGCCCGAGCAGACGCCCGCCCGGCCCAGCCACCGCCGAGGTGGACTGGGAGTCGCGGCAACGGCTCGTCATACTCGTTCCCACACTCACAGCGCAGCTTGCCCGCAAGCCACCGACCACCGATCGACGCCAGGCGCCCCGACCGAGAGCGGGATCGCTCGTTCGCCCTGCTGGCAGTTCGCTGGGGATCACTACTGCACGGAGCTCGGAGACCGACGGGCGGCAACTCGAGAGTCTTTAAACCACCACCCCCATCCCGCAAGTGCAAAGAGGCTGTATACGCACAGACGGGTGAGGGGAATAGGTACCCCGTCGGGTTTGAAGGGAGCGTGACTAGATAGCAACGATGTAAACCCAGCCGATTTGGGAGCGAAAGACCGGCGCCTGCATCACCGGCTTCGTTTCCCGTGGCTGGAGAGTACACCGAAACCCTCCGTCTGTCGCGAGCTCCCGACGACGCGGTGCCGCCAAGCAGCAGGGCCGGACCTGGTGTGGCTCCCCTCGTCGATCACAGACCGGTCGGCACTACTGACGAGACGGTGGAACGGGCTTCGCCCCTTGTGACGAAGGGTGATGCGAACCCGCCCGCCCGCGTGCGTTCGGGGTGGACTCGGCAAACGGAGATTTGAAATCGGAAAGTGTCCTCCTGCCCCGCGCAGGTAGGCGCCCAACA
>NW_027310412.1:67867-80367 GCF_047496795.1 Chiloscyllium punctatum
GGCCTCTGACTGACTCTCAGAATGGACGGAAAGAGCCGGGTAAGCCTTTCAAAAGATTCGACCACGTGCCGAAAACTTTAGACTTCCGTGAGCTCTCCGGCTTGCACCGAGACCCGAAGTCGACGTGCGAAGCACCACAGGACCCCTTTCGCCTGCAGGTCCCGAGCCGCCTTTATTTGCTGTTACGAGCATCGTGTGCCCCATACCTGCGTGACGAGCACCGCAGGGCGGCAGAGCCATCGCACTTGGCCGGGTGGCAGAGGAGGACCCGACTATTCACAGATAGCGGCCCAACGACTCCCAGAGCCGGTCGTGCGGCGCGCGAGGTCTGCTCTCTTCACAAGAGGCTTTATTAGGGAGTGCTAAGGCAAGGTTCTGTGCCCTCCACCCTCATCGCAACACCCATGGGAGCCTCCGGTCGTCAATAGACCGCCGCACCGGCCTCTGACTGACTCTCAGAATGGACGGAAAGAGCCGGGTAAGCCTTTCAAAAGATTCGACCACGTGCCGAAAACTTTAGACTTCCGTGAGCTCTCCGGCTTGCACCGAGACCCGAAGTCGACGTGCGAAGCACCACGGGACCCCTTTCGCCTGCAGGTCCCGAGCCGCCTTTATTTGCTGTTACGAGCATCGTGTGCCCCATACCTGCGTGACGAGCACCGCAGGGCGGCAGAGCCATCGCACTTGGCCGGGTGGCAGAGGAGGACCCGACTATTCACAGATAGCGGCCCAACGACTCCCAGAGCCGGTCGTGCGGCGCGCGAGGTCTGCTCTCTTCACAAGAGGCTTTATTAGGGAGTGCTAAGGCAAGGTTCTGTGCCCTCCACCCTCATCGCAACACCCATGGGAGCCTCCGGTCGTCAATAGACCGCCGCACCGGCCTCTGACTGACTCTCAGAATGGACGGAAAGAGCCGGGTAAGCCTTTCAAAAGATTCGACCACGTGCCGAAAACTTTAGACTTCCGTGAGCTCTCCGGCTTGCACCGAGACCCGAAGTCGACGTGCGAAGCACCACGGGACCCCTTTCGCCTGCAGGTCCCGAGCCGCCTTTATTTGCTGTTACGAGCATCGTGTGCCCCATACCTGCGTGACGAGCACCGCAGGGCGGCAGAGCCATCGCACTTGGCCGGGTGGCAGAGGAGGACCAGACTATTCACAGATAGCGGCCCAACGACTCCCAGAGCCGGTCGTGCGGCGCGCGAGGTCTGCTCTCTTCACAAGAGGCTTTATTAGGGAGTGCTAAGGCAAGGTTCTGTGCCCTCCACCCTCATCGCAACACCCATGGGAGCCTCCGGTCGTCAATAGACCGCCGCACCGGCCTCTGACTGACTCTCAGAATGGACGGAAAGAGCCGGGTAAGCCTTTCAAAAGATTCGACCACGTGCCGAAAACTTTAGACTTCCGTGAGCTCTCCGGCTTGCACCGAGACCCGAAGTCGACGTGCGAAGCACCACGGGACCCCTTTCGCCTGCAGGTCCCGAGCCGCCTTTATTTGCTGTTACGAGCATCGTGTGCCCCATACCTGCGTGACGAGCACCGCAGGGCGGCAGAGCCATCGCACTTGGCCGGGTGGCAGAGGAGGACCCGACTATTCACAGATAGCGGCCCAACGACTCCCAGAGCCGGTCGTGCGGCGCGCGAGGTCTGCTCTCTTCACAAGAGGCTTTATTAGGGAGTGCTAAGGCAAGGTTCTGTGCCCTCCACCCTCATCGCAACACCCATGGGAGCCTCCGGTCGTCAATAGACCGCCGCACCGGCCTCTGACTGACTCTCAGAATGGACGGAAAGAGCCGGGTAAGCCTTTCAAAAGATTCGACCACGTGCCGAAAACTTTAGACTTCCGTGAGCTCTCCGGCTTGCACCGAGACCCGAAGTCGACGTGCTAAGCACCACGGGACCCCTTTCGCCTGCAGGTCCCGAGCCGCCTTTATTTGCTGTTACGAGCATCGTGTGCCCCATACCTGCGTGACGAGCACCGCAGGGCGGCAGAGCCATCGCACTTGGCCGGGTGGCAGAGGAGGACCAGACTATTCACAGATAGCGGCCCAACGACTCCCAGAGCCGGTCGTGCGGCGCGCGAGGTCTGCTCTCATCACAAGAGGCTTTAGGGAGTGCTCAGGCAAGGGTCAGCCCGCAGCCTTCCTGGCAACACCCAGGGGAACCAGGCCACTCGCGTCTCTCGCCTTCATTTTCGACACGAGCGCCTGCGGAGGGCCACCACCCCCTCCGATTGTCAAGAGACCTCCGCACCGGCCTCTGACTTACTCTCAGAATGGACGGAAAGAGCCGGGTAAGCCTTTGAAAAGATTCGACCACGTGCCGAAAACTTTAGACTTCCGTGAGCTCTCCGGCTTGCACCGAGACCCGAAGTCGACGTGCTTAGCACCACGGGACCCCTTTCGCCTGCAGGTCCCGAGCCGCCTTTTATTTTTGTTACGAGTATCGTGTTCCCCAAACCTGGGTGACGAGCACCGCAGGGCGGCAGAGCCATCGCGCTTGTCCGGGTGGCAGAGGAGGACCAGACTATTCACAAATAGCGGCCCAACGACTCCCAGAGCCGGTCGTGCGGCAGGCGAGGTCTGCTCTCATCACAAGAGGCTTTAGGGAGTGCTCAGGCAACGGTCAGCCCGCAGCCTTCTTGGCAACACCCAAGGGAACCAGGCCACTCGCGTCTCTCGCCTTCATTTTGGACACGAGCGCCTGTGGAGGGACGGCCGGAGTCAACGTGGGGTTTGCCCGCCCTCCAATAGTGTCAAAAGACCGCCGCACAAGTCTCTGACTGACTCTTAGAACAGACAGAAAGAGTTTGTCAAATCTGTCAAAAAATTGACAAAGTGTCAAAAATTCGACTTCCAAGAGCTCTCCGGCATGCACTCATACCTGTCATTAAAGTGCTATGCCCGTGGAACCGTTTTTCGGATGCCTTTCAGAACGGTCCCGCGCCGCCATTTTGTTCTAAAAATCGTGTTCCCATATATCTCCGGGTACCCCGCCAACCTCACTGCGGAAAAACTACAAGTGGCACTGAATGGGTCTGAATTCCAAATTTGACTGCATCGGTCTGGAACTCGGTCCGGTCAAAACCGTTTGGATTTTTCTCGGTCCGGACTTCCGCGACAGACAAAGTTAAAGTTTTCGGGCTGCAGGCACAAAACGACAGCTGGCCATTTGCCGGGCTCAATTCACCCAATTCCTCCGGCACTTCGGAGCACATGTTCGGTGTAAGTTTGCGAATCTTTCCCGATGCTGCAGCATTTTCCTCCGCTGACACTTAGAATATTTTTCACACTTTGCTGAAAATTTTTCTAAGTGTTTTTTTCCAAGTTTTCCTGGTTACTGATTTCTTCTTTTTAAACATTTTTCTAAGTTTTTCTGGTTACTGATTTCTTCTTTTTAAACATTTTTCGCAGTTTGTCTGGTTACTGATTTCTTCTTTTTAAACATTTTTCGCCGTTTTTCTGGTTACTGATTTCTTCTTTTTAAACATTTTTCGCCGTTTTTCTGGTTACTGATTTCTTCTTTTTAAACATTTTTCTAAGTTTTTCTGGTTACTCATTTCTTCTTTTTAAACATTTTTCTAAGTTTTTCTGGTTACTGATTTCTTCTTTTTAAACGTTTTTCTGGTTACTCATTTCTTCTTTTTAAACATTTTTCTAAGTTTTTCTGGTTACTCACTTCTTCTTTTTAAACATTTTTCGCCGTTTTTCTGGTTACTGATTTCTTCTTTTTAAACATTTTTCTAAGTTTTTCTGGTTACTCATTTCTTCTTTTTAAACATTTTTCTAAGTTTTTCTGGTTACTCATTTCTTCTTTTTAAACATTTTTCTAAGTTTTTCTGGTTACTGATTTCTTCTTTTTAAACATTTTTCTAAGTTTTTCTGGTTACTGATTTCTTCTTTTTAAACATTTTTCTAAGTTTTCCTGGTTACTCATTTCTTCTTTTTAAACATTTTTCTAAGTTTTCCTGGTTACTCATTTCTTCTTTTTAAACATTTTTCTAAGTTTTCCTGGTTACTGATTTCTTCTTTTTAAACATTTTTCGCAGTTTTTCTGGTTACTGATTTCTTCTTTTTAAACATTTTTTCGCAGTTTGTCTGGTTACTGATTTCTTCTTTTTAAACATTTTTCGCCGTTTTTCTGGTTACTGATTTCTTCTTTTTAAACATTTTTCGCCGTTTTTCTGGTTACTGATTTCTTCTTTTTAAGCATTTTTCTAAGTTTTTCTGGTTACTCATTTCTTCTTTTTAAACATTTTTCTAAGTTTTTCTGGTTACTGATTTCTTCTTTTTAAACATTTTTCTAAGTTTTTCTGGTTACTCATTTCTTCTTTTTAAACATTTTTCTAAGTTTTTCTGGTTACTCACTTCTTCTTTTTAAACATTTTTCTAAGTTTTTCTGGTTACTGATTTCTTCTTTTTAAACATTTTTCGCCGTTTTTCTGGTTACTGATTTCTTCTTTTTAAACATTTTTCTAAGTTTTTCTGGTTACTCATTTCTTCTTTTTAAACATTTTTCTAAGTTTTTCTGGTTACTGATTTCTTCTTTTTAAACATTTTTCTAAGTTTTCCTGGTTACTGATTTCTTCTTTTTAAACATTTTTCGCAGTTTTTCTGGTTACTGATTTCTTCTTTTTAAACATTTTTCTAAGTTTTCCTGGTTACTGATTTCTTCTTTTTAAACATTTTTCGCAGTTTTTCTGGTTACTGATTTCTTCTTTTTAAACATTTTTCTAAGTTTTTCTGGTTACTGATTTCTTCTTTTTAAACATTTTTCTAAGTTTTTCTGGTTACTCACTTCTTCTTTTTAAACATTTTTCTAAGTTTTCCTGGTTACTGATTTCTTCTTTTTAAACATTTTTCGCAGTTTGTCTGGTTACTGATTTCTTCTTTTTAAACATTTTTCGCAGTTTTTCTGGTTACTGATTTCTTCTTTTTAAACATTTTTCTAAGTTTTTCTGGTTACTCACTTCTTCTTTTATAACATTTTTCTAAGTTTTCCTGGTTACTGATTTCTTCTTTTTAAACATTTTTCTAAGTTTTCCTGGTTACTGATTTCTTCTTTTTAAACATTTTTCTAAGTTTTCCTGGTTACTGATTTCTTCTTTTTAAACATTTTTCTAAGTTTTTCTGGTTACTCATTTCTTCTTTTTAAACATTTTTCGCAGTTTTTCTGGTTACTGATTTCTTCTTTTTAAACATTTTCCTAAGTTTTCCTGGTTACTGATTTCTTCTTTTTAAACATTTTTCTAAGTTTTCCTGGTTACTCATTTCTTCTTTTTGATCATTTTTCTAAGTTTTCCTGGTTACTGATTTCTTCGTTTTGAACATTTTTCTAAGTTTTCCTGGTTACTCACTTCTTCTTTTCAAACATTTTTCTTCGTTTTTCTGTTTACTCATTTAGCACTTTCAGGCACTTTCCCATCATTTCCTCGTTCCCGATTTCACCCTTTAAAACGCTTTCGGGCATTTCCCTAAGTTTTGCGGTTCACTCGTTTGGGACTCACTGACACCTTCTCTAGCTTCCCTGCTCACTTTTTTCGTACTGTTGAGAAAATTCGAACCCTTTCCTTAACTATGCCGGTTACTGACTTCACCGCTTCAGACCCTTGTCCCCGTAATGAAAGATACCATTTCCCACCGTGGGAAATGCACGAAAATCGGACTGAACACGGGGGAGGCTCCCCCCTCGAAGGCGAGACCGTCGGCAGAACCGCCGGGTCAAACCCGGCCGAGCTACCCGGCTTACAAGTCTCAAAGTCGGTATGAGCAGTCACGTCCACCCCCATTCCCTTTTGGACCACTTCCCACGGTTCCAAATGCATGAAAATCGGCCTGTACACGGGGGAGGCACCCGCCTCGAAGACGAGACCGTCGGCAGAACCGCCGGGTCAAACCCGGCTGAGCTACCCGGCTCGGAAGCGCCAAAGTCGGGTTGAGCAGTCACATTCACTCCCATCGACGTTTGGACCACTTCCCACGGTTCGAAATGCACGGAAATCGGCCTGTACACGGGGGAGGCACCCGCCTCGAAGAGGAGACTGTCGGCAGAACCGCCGGGTCAAACCCGGCTGTGCTAACCGGCTCGGAAGCGCCAAAGTCGGGTTGAGCAGTCACATTCACTCCCATCCCCTTTTGGGCAACTTCCCACGGTTGGAAATGCATGGAAATCGGACTGAACACGGGGGAGGCTCCCCCCTCGAAGGCGAGACCGTCGGCAGAACCGCAGGATCAAACCCGGCTGAGCTACCCGGCTTACAAGTCTCAAAGTCGGTATGAGCAGACACGTCCACCCCCATTCCCTTTTGGACCACTTCCCACGGTTCGAAATGCATGAAAATCGGCCTGTATACGGGGGAGGCACCCGCCTCGAAGACGAGACCGTCGGCAGACCCGCCGGGTCAAACCCGGCTGAGCTACCCGGCTCGGAAGCGCCAAAGTCGGGTTGAGCAGTCACATTCACTCCCATCCCCTTTTGGACCACTTCCCACGGTTCGAAATGCACGAAAATCGGCCTGTACACGGGGGAGGCACCCGCCTCGAAGACGAGACCGTCGGCAGAACCGCCGGAACAAACCCGGCTGAGCTACCCGGCTTACAAGTCTCAAAGTCGGTATGAGCAGACACGTCCACCCCCATTCCCTTTTGGACCACTTCCCACGGTTCGAAATGCATGAAAATCGGCCTGTATACGGGGGAGGCACCCGCCTCGAAGACGAGACCGTCGGCAGACCCGCCGGGTCAAACCCGGCTGAGCTACCCGGCTCGGAAGCGCCAAAGTCGGGTTGAGCAGTCACATTCACTCCCATCCCCTTTTGAACCTCTTCCCACCGTTGGAAATGCACGAAAATCGGCCTGTACACGGGGGAGGCTCCCCCCTCGAAGGCGAGACCGTCGGCAGAACCGCCGGGTCAAACCCGGCTGAGCTACCCGGCTTACAAGTCTCGAAGTCGGGTTGAGCAGTCACATTCACTCCCATCGACTTTTGGGCAACTTCCCACCGTTGCAAATGCATGAAAATCGGCCTGTACACGGGGGAGGCACCCGCCTCGAAGTCGAGACCGTCGGCAGAACCGCCGGGTCCAACCCGGCTGAGCTACCCGGCTTACAAGTCTCAAAGCCGGGTTGGGCAGTCACGTTCACCCCCATTCCCTTTTGGATCACTTCCCACGGTTCGAAATGCACGAAAACCGGCCTGTACACGGGGGAGGGTCCGCCCTCGAAGGCGAGACCGTCGGCAGAACCGCCGGGTCAAACCTGGCTGAGCTACCCGGCTTACAAGTCTCAAAGTCGGGTTGAGCAGTCACGTTCACTCCCATCGACTTTTAGACCACTTCCCACGGTTCGAAATGCACGAAAATCGGCCTGTACACGGGGGAGGCACCCGCCTCGAAGACGAGACCGTCGGCAGAACCGCCGGGTCAAACCCGGCCGAGCTACCCGGGTTAGAAGCCTCAGAGTCGGGTTGAGCAGTCACGTTCACTCCCATCGACTTTTAGACCACTTCCCACGGTTGGAAATGCACGAAAATCGGCCTGTACACGGGGGTGGCATCCGCCTCGAAGACGAGACCGTCGGCAGAACCGCCGGGTCAAACCCGGCTGAGCTACCCGGCTTACAAGTCTCAAAGTCGGGTTGAGCAGTCACATTCACTCCCATCGACTTTTGGGCAACTTCCCACGGTTCGAAATGCACAAGATTCGGCCTGAACACGGGGGACGCTCCCCCCTCGAAGGCGAGACCGTCGGCAGACCCGCCGGGTCAAACCCGGCTGAGCTACCCGGCTCGGAAGCGCCAAAGTCGGTATGAGCAGTCACGTTCACTCCCATCCCCTTTTGGACCGCTTCCCACGGTACGAAATGCATGAAAATCGGCCTGTACACGGGGGAGGCACCCGCCTCGAAGACGAGACCGTCGGCAGAACCGCCGGGTCAAACCCGGCTGAGCTACCCGGCTTACAAGTCTCAAAGTCGGGTTGAGCAGTCACATTCACTCCCATCGACTTTTGGGCAACTTCCCACGGTTCGAAATGCACAAAATTCGGCCTGAACACGGGGGACGCTCCCCCCTCGAAGGCGAGACCGTCGGCAGAACCGCCGGGTCAAACCCGGCTGAGCTACCCGGCTTAAAAGTCTCAAAGTCGGTATGAGCAGTCACATTCACCCCCATTCCCTTTTGGACCACTTCCCACGGTTGGAAATGCATGAAAATCGGCCTGGACACGGGGGAGGCTCCCCCCTCGATGACGAGACCGTCGGCAGAACCGCCGGAACAAACCCGGCTGAGCTACCCGGCTTACAAGTCTCAAAGTCGGTATGAGCAGACACGTCCACCCCCATTCCCTTTTGGACCACTTCCCACCGTTGGAAATGCACGAAAATCGGCCTGTACACGGGGGAGGCACCGGCCTCGAAGACGAGACCGTCGGCAGAACCGCCGGATCAAACCCGGCCGAGCTACCCGGGTTAGAAGCCTCAGAGTCGGGTTGAGCAGTCACATTCACTCCCATCCCCTTTTGAACCTCTTCCCACCGTTGGAAATGCACGAAAATCGGCCTGTACACGGGGGAGGCTCCCCCCTCGAAGGCGAGACCGTCGGCAGAACCGCCGGGTCAAACCCGGCTGAGCTACCCGGCTTAAAAGTCTCAAAGTCGGGTTGAGCAGTCACATTCACTCCCATCGACTTTTGGGCAACTTCCCACCGTTGCAAATGCATGAAAATCGGCCTGTACACGGGGGAGGCTCCGCCCTCGAAGGCGAGACCGACGGCAGAACCGCCGGGTCAAACCCGGCCGGGCTACCCGGGTTAGAAGCCTCAGAGTCGGGTTGAGCAGTCGCATTCACCCCCATCCCCTTTTGAACCTCTTCCCACCGTTGGAAATGCACGAAAATCGGCCTGTACACGGGGGAGGCACCGGCCTCGAAGACGAGACCGTCGGCAGAACCGCCGGATCAAACCCGGCCGAGCTACCCGGGTTAGAAGCCTCAGAGTCGGGTTGAGCAGTCACATTCACTCCCATCCCCTTTTGAACCTCTTCCCACCGTTGGAAATGCACGGAAATCGGCCTGTACACGGGGGAGGCTCCCCCCTCGAAGGCGAGACCGTCGGCAGAACCGCCGGGTCAAACCCGGCTGAGCTACCCGGCTTACAAGTCTCAAAGTCGGTATGAGCAGACACGTCCACCCCCATTCCCTTTTGGACCACTTCCCACCGTTGGAAATGCACGAAAATCGGCCTGTACACGGGGGAGGCACCGGCCTCGAAGACGAGACCGTCGGCAGAACCGCCGGATCAAACCCGGCCGAGCTACCCGGGTTAGAAGCCTCAGAGTCGGGTTGAGCAGTCACATTCACTCCCATCCCCTTTTGAACCTCTTCCCACCGTTGGAAATGCACGAAAATCGGCCTGTACACGGGGGAGGCTCCCCCCTCGAAGGCGAGACCGTCGGCAGAACCGCCGGGTCAAACCCGGCTGAGCTACCCGGCTTAAAAGTCTCAAAGTCGGGTTGAGCAGTCACATTCACTCCCATCGACTTTTGGGCAACTTCCCACCGTTGCAAATGCATGAAAATCGGCCTGTACACGGGGGAGGCTCCGCCCTCGAAGGCGAGACCGACGGCAGAACCGCCGGGTCAAACCCGGCCGGGCTACCCGGCTCGGAAGCGCCAAAGTCGGGTTGAGCAGTCACATTCACCCCCATCCCCTTTTGGGCCACTTCCCACGGTTCGAAATGCATGAAAATCGGCCTGTACACGGGGGACGCTCCCCCCTCGAAGGCGAGGCAGTCGGCAGAACCGCCGGGTCAAACCCGGCTGAGCTACCCGGGTTAGATGCCTCAAAGTCGGGTTGAGCAGTCACATTCACCCCCATCCCCTTTCGGCCCCCTTCCCACGGTTGGAAATGCATGAAAATCGGCCTGTACACGGTGGGCGCTCCCCCCTCGAAGGTGAGACCTTCGGCAGAACCGCCGGGTCAAATCCTGCCGAGCTACCCGCGTTAGAGGTCTCAATGTCGGCTTCAGCAGTCACATTCAATCCCATTCCCGTTTGGACCTCTTCCCGCCGATGGAAATGCACAAAATTCGGCCTGAACACGCGGGGCGCTCCCCCCTCGAAGGCGAGACCGTCGCCAGAACCGCCGGGTCAAATCCGGCTGAGCTACCCGCGTTACAGGTCTCAAAGTCGGGTTGAGCAGTCACGTTCACCCCCATCCCCTTTCGGACCCCTTCCCACGGTTGGAAATGCATGAAAATCGGCCTGTACACGGTGGGCGCTCCCCCCTCGAAGGTGAGACCTTCGGCAGAACCGCCGGGTCAAATCCGGCCGAGCTACCCGCGTTAGAGGTCTCAATGTCGGCTTCAGCAGTCACATTCAATCCCATTCCCGTTTGGACCTCTTCCCGCCGATGGAAATGCACAAAATTCGGCCTGAACACGCGGGACGCTCCCCCCTCGAAGGTGAGACCTTCGGCAGAACCGCCGGGTCAAATCCGGCCGAGCTACCCGCGTTAGAGGTCTCAATGTCGGCTTCAGCAGTCACATTCAATCCCATTCCCGTTTGGACCTCTTCCCGCCGATGGAAATGCACAAAATTCGGCCTGAACACGCGGGACGCTCCCCCCTCGAAGGCGAGACCGTCGCCAGAACCGCCGGGTCAAATCCGGCTGAGCTACCCGCGTTACAGGTCTCAAAGTCGGGTTGAGCAGTCACGTTCACCCCCATCCCCTTTCGGACCCCTTCCCACGGTTGGAAATGCATGAAAATCGGCCTGTACACGGTGGGCGCTCCCCCCTCGAAGGTGAGACCTTCGGCAGAACCGCCGGGTCAAATCCGGCCGAGCTACCCGCGTTAGAGGTCTCAATGTCGGCTTCAGCAGTCACATTCAATCCCATTCCCGTTTGGACCTCTTCCCGCCGATGGAAATGCACAAAATTCGGCCTGAACACGCGGGACGCTCCCCCCTCGAAGGTGAGACCTTCGGCAGAACCGCCGGGTCAAATCCGGCCGAGCTACCCGCGTTAGAGGTCTCAATGTCGGCTTCAGCAGTCACATTCAATCCCATTCCCGTTTGGACCTCTTCCCGCCGATGGAAATGCACAAAATTCGGCCTGAACACGCGGGACGCTCCCCCCTCGAAGGCGAGACCGTCGCCAGAACCGCCGGGTCAAATCCGGCTGAGCTACCCGCGTTAGAGGTCTCAAAGTCGGGTTGAGCAGTCACGTTCACCCCCATCCCCTTTCGGACCCCTTCCCACGGTTGGAAATGCATGAAAATCGGCCTGTACACGGTGGGCGCTCCCCCCTCGAAGCTGAGACCTTCGGCAGAACCGCCGGGTCAAATCCGGCCGAGCTACCCGCGTTAGAGGTCTCAATGTCGGCTTCAGCAGTCACATTCAATCCCATTCCCGTTTGGACCTCTTCCCGCCGATGGAAATGCACAAAACTCGGCCTGAACACGCGGGACGCTCCCCCCTCGAAGGTGAGACCTTCGGCAGACCCGCCGGGTCAAATCCGGCCGAGCTACCCGCGTTAGAGGTCTCAATGTCGGCTTCAGCAGTCACATTCAATCCCATTCCCGTTTGGACCTCTTCCCGCCGATGGAAATGCACAAAATTCGGCCTGAACACGCGGGACGCTCCCCCCTCGAAGGCGAGACCGTCGCCAGAACCGCCGGGTCAAATCCGGCCGAGCTACCCGCGTTAGAGGTCTCAATGTCGGCTTCAGCAGTCACATTCAATCCCATTCCCTTTTGGAACACTTCCCGCCGTTAACAATGCACGATATTCGGCCTGAACACGCGGGACGCTCCCCCCTCGAAGGTGAGACCTTCGGCAGAACCGCCGGGTCAAATCCTGCCGAGCTACCCGCGTTAGAGGTCTCAATGTCGGCTTCAGCAGTCACATTCAATCCCATTCCCGTTTGGACCTCTTCCCGCCGATGGAAATGCACAAAATTCGGCCTGAACACGCGGGACGCTCCCCCCTCGAAGGCGAGACCGTCGCCAGAACCGCCGGGTCAAATCCGGCCGAGCTACCCGCGTTAGAGGTCTCAATGTCGGCTTCAGCAGTCACATTCAATCCCATTCACGTTTGGAACACTTCCCGCCGTTAACAATGCACGATATTCGGCCTGAACACGCGGGACGCTCCCCCCTCGAAGGTGAGACCTTCGGCAGAACCGCCGGGTCAAATCCTGCCGAGCTACCCGCGTTAGAGGTCTCAATGTCGGCTTCAGCAGTCACATTCAATCCCATTCCCGTTTGGACCTCTTCCCGCCGATGGAAATGCACAAAATTCGGCCTGAACACGCGGGGCGCTCCCCCCTCGAAGGCGAGACCGTCGCCAGAACCGCCGGGTCAAATCCGGCTGAGCTACCCGCGTTACAGGTCTCAAAGTCGGCTTCAGCAGTCACATTCAATCCCATTCCCTTTTGGAACACTTCCCGCCGTTAACAATGCACGATATTCGGACTGAACACGGGGGCCGGTCCGCCCTCGAAGTCAACACC